>NW_027645784.1:2500-5000 GCF_949319135.1 Squalius cephalus
TCTCCCTGATATTATCAATCAAAGGTCATCACTGCTGTGCTCCGGGACACTTCTGGGGTTCGACGAGGCTCATGTTTATCACAGTCATCTTGCAGGCTGGACTCATTTAGAGTAATGTAATCGTTTGGTTTTAGCCAGGTTTTCAAGAAACACTCTCTCTCTCACACACACACACACACACACACTCTCTCTCACACACACACACACACACACACACACACACACACACACACACACACACACACACACACACACACACACACACTCTCCTCCAGAAGGAAAAGCGTTTCTCTTCAGCTTCGCTCAATTTGTTCCCCTTCATGCGGGACTAATGCTCTTATTCTCCCCATCCGGCTTTCATCAGACGTGCGGACGTCAGGAATATGATTATTGTTCTGCATGTCGTGCGTTCGCATGTTCAGGTGAGTGTAGGTCTAATGAGGACAGACGAGCTCTGACGAGGCAATAATGTGACAATGATAACGCTGGCGTCATTTAAATGTCAGGCATTGATAGTCGACATCTAAATGTCAATTAGAGTTATTTGAGCGCTTTAAAGCCGGACTCGTGGGGAATGAAGCCGGTGCTGGGAATATCAATGATCCCAACCGGAGGAAAGCCTATTACTGACGGTCAAAGCTGCTGAAGTGACCACACACACACACACACACACACACACACCGCTTTTTATTAGGATCTGCTCACATCTATCTTGAGTTTAACTTTAGAGGCTATTATTTTTTAGCACACACTCGTTCCCCGTGAGCAGGGGCTTCTGGGTAAAGGCGTCCCAGAGTTTATGGAGCAGAGCCTCATCCTCGGATTTACACGCTAATGAAATTCATCCATCTCACTTTGAGGGTCGACCTTGACCTTTGACCCCTGTGTCCCTGACTGATCCGCAACACACTCCTTATAGAGGTTATACAGGTGCTTCTGTTTCCAGTGTAGATACGTGTGTGAGAGAGTGTGTGTGTGTGTGTGTGTGTGAGAGTGTGTGAGTGTGTGTGTGTGAGAGTGTGTGAGTGTGTGTGAGAGTGTGTGAGTGTGTGTGTGTGTATGTGTGTGTGTGTGAGTGTGTGTGAGATCGGAGCCGTTATGGAGGTGCTTCTCTTTTCAGTGCAGATACGTGTGTGTGAGAGTGTGTGTGTCTGTGTGTGTGTGTGTGTGTGTGTGTGTGTGTGTGTGTGTGTGTGTGTGAGATCGGAGCCGTTATGGAGGTGCTTCTCTTTCCAGTGCAGATACGTGCGTGTGTGTGAGAGAGTGTGTGTGCGTGTGTGTGTGTGTGTGTGTGTGTGAGAGAGTGTGTGTGTGTGTGTGTGCGTGTGTGTGTGTGTGTGTGTGTGTGTGTGCGCGTGTGTGTGTGTCTGTGAGAGAGAGAGAGAGAGAGAGAGAGAGAGAGAGAGCAATACTTGTTTGAAGTTTCCTCTTTTAAATCAATAAAACATGTGTTTCTTGAAATCTTGTAAAATATAAACATACAGTAACTCCTACTGTGAAGGTCGAAGCAGTAGTCGCCGCTGATGTTCACACACACACACACACCTGAGACTCGCCTGTGTGTCACACACTCGACAGCATTCAGTCCAACTCTTACAGAAACATACGGGAATAAAGAGACACGATATAAAAGAGCAATATCAGGAGCGATGCGGAGCTGGAGTGTGTTTGATGTGTGTGTGTGTGTGTGTGTGATGTGTGTGTCCCCGGTGTGCCGTTCATGTGTGTGTGTCGGAGAACAGAAAGGCAGAGCGCCATAGAACAACTCAAAGAATCAACGCTTTATTGTTTTTGAAAAACCCCTCGACGATAAGAAGCGAGACGGACGGATTCCTGCAATATCAACAAACCCATCTGGGTAACGCTCCGCTTTCATCCGTATCAAAGCCTTTCATATCGCGGCGAGCGGAGCGGTAATGACAGCTTCTGGAGACCCACAATCAAAACTCAATTACTCTACCCAGAGTGCACTTGTGCACAAAAGATGGCGCTCGCCGGGTGTCTCTGGAATAAAGCGAGATCCGCTCTTGCCTTTCCGTCGGGAGAAACTCCCACATCTGCAGCCGAGCCTCATTCACCGGTTCCTCATGATGTCATCGGCCGAGAGGAGAGTGTAGCAATGACATCACTTCATTGCAGCGATGAGTGTGTGTGACGTCACTCGTAGTGTTTCGGAGTTTCTGAAGCCCAAAAGTGGGCGGAGCCGGCCGTCGCCATCTTGAATAAACCCAGATCTCGGATAAACGAAAATGTGCAGTGAGGCGGATTAGCTGAGGTGACGTGACGCTAACGCTAGCAGACAAACGGCTAGTAGTGACATCAGCGGCAATCCACCTGTCACTCAAGTGGCCACGCCCTTAATTATGCAGAACTTTAAGGCTTAATATAATTTAAACGGATGAGTTATAAAAACATTCCCACCCCCACAGTCGTCATGAGGGACAACATTAGCTATATAGACCAAAACCACTTTTAGCACCAGACTGTAAACATGTGTTTC
>NW_027645784.1:12500-24238 GCF_949319135.1 Squalius cephalus
TTCACGTCTTGCCTCATGTTGTTTAAATAGCGAATGCATTTGCACCCATCATTCCTCAAGAGAATAGACAACCCTTTTAGACCATGCACCGGGAGCGCCGACCATTTTTCCATTTAAGTGCGCTTGCGTTGTGCGCTTTAGGCCATGAGCTTAGATCGTTAAAATAGGGCCCCTGGTCACATGACTCACATGAATGAATCTCAACGCACTGAAAAGAGCCTGGAACAGATGACTGAAGTCGACACCTTTCAAAGCACAGCCAATGATTATAGACAACATCACACGAATCGCAACGCTAGATATTGAAGCGCTGACCTGCACACTTGGTCCTGGCTCTGAGCGGGGGTCCCGGCGCTCCGGTTCCGCCCTCGTTCGGTCTGGTGAGCAGAACGCTGATCTCGTACTCGGTGTCGGGGTCCAGGTGGCCGATCTTGTGGTTGGGTTTGTCCACGGGCTGGTTGTCGATCAGGCTGCCGGAGAGAGTGCGGTACTCCACCTCTTTCTCCACGATGGGCCCGTCTCCGTTGATGGAGTTGGCGTTGAGCTGGATCCACAGGTACGTGGCGCCCACCGCCGTCAGCTGAGGAGGAGCGATGGGAATCGGAGGCTCTGGACACACGGATCAGAACGGTTTTAATCAGGGGTGTGGTCGATATACAGTGATAGAAAACTTTAAAAAAAGAAGAAAAAAATTATTACATTTGAACATTTTTGTGCTGAGAAACTACTGATAAAACAAAAAAAATGTACATATCAAGTCAGCTTTATTTATACAGTGCTTTTTACAACACAGAGTGTTTCAGAGCAGCTTTACAGAGATAACAGGAGAATAATGCAACACCGTTTGTGTCTAGAAGAAAATAGCGTCACAGTCCAACTTAAGTAAGTTCAGTGATGGTTCATTTCTGTTGTAAAAAGGTTATTAATTTAGTTCATTTATATATATAGCCGCTCTGGAGTAAACCGTGATATCATCGTCCAGCTCAGTCCAGTTCTCATATAATGGTGTCAGTGCAGGCAGATCAATAATATTGTTGAATATTGAATTAAATGTTTTAATATCTTTCTTATTCCTTCCTTATAACTCAGGAAGGAAATAAGGTGCAATGAAGTTCCCCTACATGCGAGCTGCATCTGGATCAAATGTTGTGCTGATAGCCAAAAGTAATCAAAAGTAACAGCATTTGGAACCAATGTAGCCTTTGTGTTTAGCCCTTGACGCCCCCTAATGGGCATTTTTAAAATAGTTCCTCCGTGAGGATTATCTCATGATCGACACATGAATTACGTTGATTTTCGACTAATTTCAGTCGAGAACATTCACTGTAAGTAATGATGTGCCATTTTCAACTATCTGTGCATGTTTCATATAGTTACGAGCGAAAACGCCACGTGAAAGCTACATTTGTTTTTAGTTAGCGTCTGTGGAGTTTTGTGTGTTGTACCTCCGTGAGGAATATTCTCGTGAAAGGATTATGTTTGTTTTTTTAAAACTCATTTTAATAGTGAATCTGCTGTAAATAATGATGTGCCATTTTCCACGATCTGTGCATGTTTCCTGAAGTTACGAGTGAAAACATGAGCGAAAAAACTTGTGCCGAGAATGACCGCAAAGCAACTGTGTTGTTGTACAAGTGTGTTTCAAGTGACGCCAGATCCGGGTCACAGGCCATGGAAGTCAGAGCTTCGCAACACAGAGGGGGTGAATTTATGAAAGTGTGAAAGTTCTGTCACAAAACGATGTTGTTACGTATCCTCACACTTTTTTAAGTGTGTATACGCCGTATATCTGCGTCTCACGTGGACTACACCACCGGTTTAATTAGTGAGAGTGAGAGCATTGCTGTCATGTCAGATTGCTCTGATCTTCATGCTCTAAACTGAAGCCGGTCCTCATGGCACTCGAAGGCCTAGTAATTCTGTTAATGAAATGGTAAGATCAGTGAGAAGCTGTTTAATTCCGCCCCGCGTCTCTGGCTTTAATCTTAAGTGGGCACAATTAAGCGACCGCGCAGAAAAGCCACGACTCCCAATCTAGAGTGTAATCTTGTGACGGGGCGGAGTGATTCCTCTGAGCTAATGACTTAAACCAATTAATTTCCTGACCTTCATTGTTTTAGATGAGCCCAATTTCATTAGTCACCACCCCTACGGTCCTGCTCCAATTCACCCGTGATCCCGTTCCAGAAATGCCCGAAACGCCACACGCATGCACACACACACACACACACACACACACACACACACACACACACACACACACACACACACACACACACACACACACACACACACACACACACACACTCACTCACACACACAAGCATGCACAAACACACAAACAGTGGAGGCGGGGATCATTTGCATATTCATAGAACCGCATATACTTAATGAGGCAAGGGTGTCGAGTTACATTCAAGATATTTTAAGGCATGAAGAACTTTTTTTCAAGGATAAAACTTTTAAATATGTCATTTTGGTGATAAAAGGTGAGATTTAAGAGATAAAATAATTGACTACAGGGGACTTTAGGAGATATTCTGCACCTTTCCCCGCTGTAGAGCCTTGGTGACATTTTAGACGGTGTGAGTTCTACAATTCTTCTAAGTTTCACGTCTCTACGAATTACGGTTTGATCTGCCTGATCACTTTTAGGGCAGAATGTTGATCTTTGAAAATCCTAATAATTACAATAGTGTTTCAGCACCACACGATCAAACTCCTAAATATATACAGAGAGAAAATGGTAACTCTTTATTTTGATAGTCCCTTTTGAACATTCTGATGGTCCCCCAACAGACATTCAACTGACTATAAGTAACTTTGCAACTACATGTCAACTTATTCTAACCCTAACCCTAGCAGTCTATTAATACTCTAACACTCTAATGAGAGTTAATGGACATGAAGGTGCAACGATACTTATCGTCAACAGAATGTGTTAAAGGGACCATCAAAATAAAGTGAGTCCGAGAAAATGAAGATGGAAAACACTCTGAAGAAAGTCAGTGAGAAGAGAGTGAGGTGGTGAGCCTGTTCTGCTGGAGAACATGTCGCTTTAGCACACATGAACACCATCTCACACACACACACACACATCTCAGATTGAGAGCTCAGGTCTGTGTACAGGAACCGCACAACAGCGTATCGATCTGAAGCATGGAGAACGCCAATTACAGCTGTGGTAATGGAGCATCCATCATCCTGGCAGATGTGTGTGTGTGTGTGTGACCAGAGACACACTCCACTACACCAACATCTCTCCATCCGTCTGCTGCTCACACACACACACACAAACCTACAGCTCTCCATCCATCCGTCTGCTGCTCACACACACACACACACACACCTACAGCTCTCCATCCATCCGTCTGCTGCTCACACTCACTCGGGACACAAGTCCTGTACAGGGATTATAATAGAGTCAATCATCACCAGTGCTAGTGCTCACAGTGAAGAGATGAAACACACCGTTTCCCCAGCAGAGACAGAGCAGATGTTGAGCTGATGTTCACACTACGTTTACATGCAACCACATAATCCGTTAGTAATGGGACTGACGGCTCAATCGCACTGAAAAGCCTTCATGAAGAAACCCTTAATCAATCTGACAAAATTTCGATTTAATTAAAAGTTTATTCCTTTTCTAATCCGATTGAGAGTACATGTGAACACTTGATCGGATTGAAAACCGAAACTGAAAGGACTGCGCATGTGCGATGATGTAGAAATCGCGTAATGATGAAGAAATAGAGTAATGATGTAGAAATCGCGTAATGATGTAGAAATAGTGTAATGATGTAGAAATATCGTAATGATTTAGAAATGCAGCAGTGGATTCCAATCCACCCCTTCAAGTGTAATGATTTAGAAATGACGGAGAAATAGCGTAATGATGTAGAAATAGCGTAATGATTTAGAAATGACATAGAAATAGCATAATGATGTAGAAATAGCGTAATGACGTAGAAATAGCATAATGATTTAGAAATGACAGAGAAATAGCGTAATGATGTAGAAATAGCGTAATGACGTAGAAATAGCATAATGATGTAGAAATAGAGTAATGACGTAGAAATAGCGTAATGATGTAGAAATAGCGTAATGACGTAGAAATAGTGTAATGATGAAGAAATAGCGTAATGATGTAGAAATAGTGTAATGATGTAGAAATAGCGTAATGACGTAGAAATAGCGTAACGACGTAGAAATAGCGTAATGATGTAGAAATAGAGTAATGATGAAGAAATCGCGTAATGATGTAGAAATATCGTAATGACGTAGAAATAGCGTAATGATTTCGAAATAGCGTAATGATGTAGAAATAGAGTAATGATGTAGAAATCGCGTAATGACGTAGAAATAGCGTAATGATGAAGAAATAGCGTAATGATTTAGAAATAGCGTAATGATGTAGAAATAGCGTAATGATGTAGAAATAGTGTAATGACGTAGAAATAGCGTAATGATGAAGAAATAGCGTAATGATGTAGAAATAGTGTAATGATGTAGAAATAGTGTAATGACGTAGAAATAGTGTAATGATGAAGAAATAGCGTAATGATGTAGAAATAGTGTAATGATGTAGAAATAGTGTAATAGTGTAATGATGTAGAAATAGTGTAATGACGTGGAAATAGTGTAATGACGTGGAAATAGTGTAATGATGTAGAAATAGTGTAATGATGTAGAAATAGTGTAATGATGTAGAAATAGTGTAATGACGTGGAAATAGTGTAATGATGTAGAAATAGCGTAATGATGTAGAAATAGCGTAATGATGTAGAAATAGTGTAATGATGTAGAAATAGTGTAATGATGTAGAAATAGCGTAATGATGAAGAAATAGCGTAATGATGTAGAAATAGTGTAATGATGTAGAAATAGCGTAATGATGAAGAAATAGCGTAATGATGTAGAAATAGCGTAATGATGTAGAAATAGTGTAATGATGTAGAAATAGCGTAATGATGAAGAAATAGCGTAATGATGTAGAAATAGTGTAATGATGAAGAAATAGCGTAATGATGTAGAAATAGTGTAATGACGTGGAAATAGCGTAATGATGAAGAAATAGCGTAATGATGTAGAAATAGCGTAATGACGCAGAAATAGTGTAATGATGTAGAAATAGTGTAATGATGTAGAAATAGTGTAATGATGTAGAAATAGCGTAATGATGAAGAAATAGCGTAATGATGTAGAAATAGTGTAATGATGTAGAAATAGCGTAATGACGTAGAAATAGTGTAATGATGTAGAAATAGTGTAATGATGTAGAAATAGTGTAATGATGTAGAAATAGCGTAATGATGTAGAAATAGTGTAATGATGTAGAAATAGTGTAATGATGTAGAAATAGTGTAATGATGTAGAAATAGTGTAATGATGTAGAAATAGCGTAATGATGAAGAAATAGCGTAATGATGTAGAAATAGTGTAATGATGTAGCAATAGCGTAATGACATAGAAATAGTGTAATGATGTAGAAATAGTGTAATGATGTAGAAATAGTGTAATGATGTAGAAATAGCGTAATGATGAAGAAATAGCGTAATGATGTAGAAATAGTGTAATGATGTAGAAATAGTGTAAAGATGTAGAAATAGCGTAATGATGTAGAAATAGCGTAATGGTGTAGAAATAGAGTAATGATGTAGAAATAGTGTAATGATGTAGAAATAGCGTAATGATATAGAAATAGTGTAATGATGTAGAAATAGCGTAATGATGAAGAAATAGCGTAATGATATAGAAATAGAGTAATGATGTAGAAATAGCGTAATGATGTAGAAATAGTGTAATGATGTAGAAATAGTGTAATGATGTAGAAATAGCGTAATGATGAAGAAATAGTGTAATGATGTAGAAATAGCGTAATGATGAAGAAATAGCGTAATGATGAAGAAATAGCGTAATGATGTAGAAATAGCGTAATGATGTAGAAATAGCGTAATGATGTAGAAATAGTGTAATGATGTAGAAATAGCGTAATGATGAAGAAATAGCGTAATGGTGTAGAAATAGAGTAATGGTGTAGAAATAGTGTAATGATGTAGAAATAGCGTAATGATGTAGAAATAGTGTAATGATGTAGAAATAGCGTAATGATGAAGAAATAGCGTAATGATGTAGAAATAGCGTAATGGTGTAGAAATAGAGTAATGATGTAGAAATAGTGTAATGATGTAGAAATAGCGTAATGATGTAGAAATAGCGTAATGATGTAGAAATAGTGTAATGATGTAGAAATAGCGTAATGATGAAGAAATAGCGTAATGATGAAGAAATAGCGTAATGATGTAGAAATAGCGTAGAAATAGTGTAATGATGTAGAAATAGTGTAATGATGTAGAAATAGCGTAATGATGAAGAAATAGCGTAATGATGAAGAAATAGCGTAATGATGTAGAAATAGCGTAATGATGAAGAAATAGCGTAATGATGAAGAAATAGCGTAATGATGTAGAAATAGTGTAATGATGTAGAAATAGCGTAATGATGTAGAAATAGCGTAATGATGAAGAAATAGTGTAATGATGTAGAAATAGCGTAATGATGTAGAAATAGCGTAATGATGTAGAAATAGTGTAATGATGTAGAAATAGCGTAATGATGTAGAAATAGTGTAATGATGAAGAAATAGCGTAATGATGTAGAAATAGCGTAATGATGTAGAAATAGCGTAATGATGTAGAAATAGCGTAATGATGTAGAAATAGCGTAATGATGTAGAAATAGTGTAATGATGTAGAAATAGTGTAATGATGTAGAAATAGCGTAATGATGAAGAAATAGTGTAATGATGTAGAAATAGTGTAATGATGTAGAAATAGTGTAATGACGTAGAAATAGCGTAATGATGTAGAAATAGCGTAATGATGAAGAAATAGCGTAAAGATTTAGAAATAGTGTAATGATGAAGAAATAGCGTAATGATGTAGAAATAGCGTAATGATGTAGAAATAGTGTAATGATGTAGAAATAGTGTAATGATGTAGAAATAGCGTAATGATGTAGAAATAGCGTAATGATGTAGAAATAGCGTAATGATGAAGAAATAGCGTAATGATGTAGAAATAGCGTAATGATGAAGAAATAGCGTAATGATGTAGAAATAGCGTAATGATGTAGAAATAGTGTAATGATGTAGAAATAGTGTAATGATGTAGAAATAGCGTAATGATGTAGAAATAGTGTAATGATGAAGAAATAGCGTAATGATGAAGAAATAGCGTAAAGATTTAGAAATAGCGTAATGATGAAGAAATAGCGTAATGATGTAGAAATAGCGTAATGATGTAGAAATAGTGTAATGACGTAGAAATAGCGTAATGACGTAGAAATAGCGTAATGATGTAGAAATAGTGTAATGACGTAGAAATAGCGTAATGATGTAGAAATAGCGTAATGATGAAGAAATAGCGTAATGATGTAGAAATAGTGTAATGATGAAGAAATAGCGTAATGATGTAGAAATAGCGTAATGATGTAGAAATAGTGTAATGATGTAGAAATAGTGTAATGATGTAGAAATAGCGTAATGATGTAGAAATAGTGTAATGATGTAGAAATAGTGTAATGACGTAGAAATAGCGTAATGACGTAGAAATAGCGTAATGATGTAGAAATAGCGTAATGATGAAGAAATAGCGTAATGATGAAGAAATAGCGTAAAGATTTAGAAATAGCGTAATGATTTAGAAATAGTGTAATGATGTAGAAATAGCGTAATGATGTAGAAATAGTGTAATGATGTAGAAATAGCGTAAAGATGTAGAAATAGCGTAATGATGTAGAAATAGCGTAATGGTGTAGAAATAGAGTAATGGTGTAGAAATAGCGTAATGATGTAGAAATAGAGTAATGATGTAGAAATAGCGTAATGACGTAGAAATAGCGTAATGACGTAGAAATAGCGTAATGATGAAGAAATAGCGTAATGATTTAGAAATAGAGTAATGATGTAGAAATAGCGTAATGATGTAGAAATAGCGTAATGATGTAGAAATAGTGTAATGATTTAGAAATAGCGTAATGATGTAGAAATAGCGCAATATGACGTAGAAATAGCGTAATGATGTAGAAATAGCGTAATGATTTAGAAATAGAGTAATGATGTAGAAATAGCGTAATGATGTAGAAATAGCGTAATGATGTAGAAATAGCGTAATGACGTAGAAATAGCGTAATGATGAAGAAATAGCGTAATGATGAAGAAATAGCGTAATGATGTAGAAATAGCGTAATGATGTAGAAATAGCGTAATGATTTAGAAATAGAGTAATGATGTAGAAATAGCGTAATGACGTAGAAATAGCGTAATGATGTAGAAATAGCGTAATGATGAAGAAATAGCGTAATGATGAAGAAATAGCGTAAAGATTTAGAAATAGCGTAATGATTTAGAAATAGTGTAATGATGTAGAAATAGCGTAATGATGTAGAAATAGTGTAATGATGTAGAAATAGTGTAAAGATGTAGAAATAGCGTAATGATGTAGAAATAGCGTAATGGTGTAGAAATAGAGTAATGGTGTAGAAATAGCGTAATGATGTAGAAATAGAGTAATGATGTAGAAATAGCGTAATGACGTAGAAATAGCGTAATGACGTAGAAATAGCGTAATGATGAAGAAATAGCGTAATGATTTAGAAATAGAGTAATGATGTAGAAATAGCGTAATGATGTAGAAATAGCGTAATGATGTAGAAATAGTGTAATGATTTAGAAATAGCGTAATGATGTAGAAATAGCGCAATATGACGTAGAAATAGCGTAATGATGTAGAAATAGCGTAATGATTTAGAAATAGAGTAATGATGTAGAAATAGCGTAATGATGTAGAAATAGCGTAATGATGTAGAAATAGCGTAATGACGTAGAAATAGCGTAATGATGAAGAAATAGCGTAATGATGAAGAAATAGCGTAATGATGTAGAAATAGCGTAATGATGTAGAAATAGCGTAATGATTTAGAAATAGAGTAATGATGTAGAAATAGCGTAATGATGTAGAAATAGCGTAATGACGTAGAAATAGCGTAATGATGAAGAAATAGCGTAATGATGAAGAAATAGCGTAATGGTGTAGAAATAGAGTAATGGTGTAGAAATAGTGTAATGATGTAGAAATAGCGTAATGATGTAGAAATAGTGTAATGATGTAGAAATAGCGTAATGATGAAGAAATAGCGTAATGATGTAGAAATAGCGTAATGGTGTAGAAATAGAGTAATGATGTAGAAATAGTGTAATGATGTAGAAATAGCGTAATGATGTAGAAATAGCGTAATGATGTAGAAATAGTGTAATGATGTAGAAATAGCGTAATGATGAAGAAATAGCGTAATGATGAAGAAATAGCGTAATGATGTAGAAATAGCGTAGAAATAGTGTAATGATGTAGAAATAGTGTAATGATGTAGAAATAGCGTAATGATGAAGAAATAGCGTAATGATGAAGAAATAGCGTAATGATGTAGAAATAGCGTAATGATGAAGAAATAGCGTAATGATGAAGAAATAGCGTAATGATGTAGAAATAGTGTAATGATGTAGAAATAGCGTAATGATGTAGAAATAGCGTAATGATGAAGAAATAGTGTAATGATGTAGAAATAGCGTAATGATGTAGAAATAGCGTAATGATGTAGAAATAGTGTAATGATGTAGAAATAGCGTAATGATGTAGAAATAGTGTAATGATGAAGAAATAGCGTAATGATGTAGAAATAGCGTAATGATGTAGAAATAGCGTAATGATGTAGAAATAGCGTAATGATGTAGAAATAGCGTAATGATGTAGAAATAGTGTAATGATGTAGAAATAGTGTAATGATGTAGAAATAGCGTAATGATGAAGAAATAGTGTAATGATGTAGAAATAGTGTAATGATGTAGAAATAGTGTAATGACGTAGAAATAGCGTAATGATGTAGAAATAGCGTAATGATGAAGAAATAGCGTAAAGATTTAGAAATAGTGTAATGATGAAGAAATAGCGTAATGATGTAGAAATAGCGTAATGATGTAGAAATAGTGTAATGATGTAGAAATAGTGTAATGATGTAGAAATAGCGTAATGATGTAGAAATAGCGTAATGATGTAGAAATAGCGTAATGATGAAGAAATAGCGTAATGATGTAGAAATAGCGTAATGATGAAGAAATAGCGTAATGATGTAGAAATAGCGTAATGATGTAGAAATAGTGTAATGATGTAGAAATAGTGTAATGATGTAGAAATAGCGTAATGATGTAGAAATAGTGTAATGATGAAGAAATAGCGTAATGATGAAGAAATAGCGTAAAGATTTAGAAATAGCGTAATGATGAAGAAATAGCGTAATGATGTAGAAATAGCGTAATGATGTAGAAATAGTGTAATGACGTAGAAATAGCGTAATGACGTAGAAATAGCGTAATGATGTAGAAATAGTGTAATGACGTAGAAATAGCGTAATGATGTAGAAATAGCGTAATGATGAAGAAATAGCGTAATGATGTAGAAATAGTGTAATGATGAAGAAATAGCGTAATGATGTAGAAATAGCGTAATGATGTAGAAATAGTGTAATGATGTAGAAATAGTGTAATGATGTAGAAATAGCGTAATGATGTAGAAATAGTGTAATGATGTAGAAATAGTGTAATGACGTAGAAATAGCGTAATGACGTAGAAATAGCGTAATGATGTAGAAATAGCGTAATGATGAAGAAATAGCGTAATGATGAAGAAATAGCGTAAAGATTTAGAAATAGCGTAATGATTTAGAAATAGTGTAATGATGTAGAAATAGCGTAATGATGTAGAAATAGTGTAATGATGTAGAAATAGCGTAAAGATGTAGAAATAGCGTAATGATGTAGAAATAGCGTAATGGTGTAGAAATAGAGTAATGGTGTAGAAATAGCGTAATGATGTAGAAATAGAGTAATGATGTAGAAATAGCGTAATGACGTAGAAATAGCGTAATGACGTAGAAATAGCGTAATGATGAAGAAATAGCGTAATGATTTAGAAATAGAGTAATGATGTAGAAATAGCGTAATGATGTAGAAATAGCGTAATGATGTAGAAATAGTGTAATGATTTAGAAATAGCGTAATGATGTAGAAATAGCGCAATATGACGTAGAAATAGCGTAATGATGTAGAAATAGCGTAATGATTTAGAAATAGAGTAATGATGTAGAAATAGCGTAATGATGTAGAAATAGCGTAATGATGTAGAAATAGCGTAATGACGTAGAAATAGCGTAATGATGAAGAAATAGCGTAATGATGAAGAAATAGCGTAATGATGTAGAAATAGCGTAATGATGTAGAAATAGCGTAATGATTTAGAAATAGAGTAATGATGTAGAAATAGCGTAATGACGTAGAAATAGCGTAATGATGTAGAAATAGCGTAATGATGAAGAAATAGCGTAATGATGAAGAAATAGCGTAAAGATTTAGAAATAGCGTAATGATTTAGAAATAGTGTAATGATGTAGAAATAGCGTAATGATGTAGAAATAGTGTAATGATGTAGAAATAGTGTAAAGATGTAGAAATAGCGTAATGATGTAGAAATAGCGTAATGGTGTAGAAATAGAGTAATGGTGTAGAAATAGCGTAATGATGTAGAAATAGAGTAATGATGTAGAAATAGCGTAATGACGTAGAAATAGCGTAATGACGTAGAAATAGCGTAATGATGAAGAAATAGCGTAATGATTTAGAAATAGAG
>NW_027645783.1:0-33000 GCF_949319135.1 Squalius cephalus
TCAGACGTACAGTGTTTGGCTACAGCACACTCCCTTTCTCTCTATCTCCTTCTGTTTCAAAGGCTTTTTTCTGTTGTCCCATCCATAGGTCACAATGCATGATGTCAGTTGAGTATCAGCAACTGAGATGGTGTTGTCTTAACGCGTGCCATGTTTGATACGGACTGGTACCGGCGCATGCTAAACAGCAGATTCGGGGCCCGAAACACGCCGCTCGCTCCTGTAAACAGCTCGGTGCTGCTATTGTGATTTTTCAGAACATTAATATTCATGGCATCTTAGCAGTTTAAACACTTCAGGAGTGCGTGGCTGTGCTCTTCTTGATTTTTTTTTATTTATTTTTTTTCTTATGGCAGATTTGTAATTTGCATTTCATAGGCGACTTTACTCAACCCTGAAATATTTTAAGCATGGCATTAGCATTACTTTCAGAATGAGAACATGGTGCGTGTGAGAGCCAGTGCATATGTGTGTGCGTTTCTGACCAGTTTCAAATAATATTACATAACCTTAATAATGTCATATTTGGTCGTATAGTGAACTGGGCCCATCTCCTCATGTCAGATATCTGATAAACAGCAGGTTAAGTCTGTCCTTATCGCTCTCTCTCCTTCTTCCTCCCCATCAGTACATGAGCTGACTGTTAACTGTGGCCCCTGCGGCCACTCTCACTTCCTATCCACACAGGAAGTTTGGTCAGGTGTCAAGGAGTTTGTTGATAGTGTGCTAACAGTCATTTCCTAGACCTCTGCCCCATTGACCAAGACCCATTGAGGCAGCAGTGTCCCAATATCCTGTTTCCTGTCATTCCTGAGCTTCTCTTGGTGATTTATTGACATGAGAAGCATTCGTTTTTCCTTAGTAGTAACAGTGAAAGTCGCTCAATCTCTATTAGTTCAAACGATTCTGAACTATTTTAACCTCCTCCTGTTCTATAGTGATACTTGGAAGTCTCTGAATTGCTGGGATTTATAAAGTGTTCATCTATAAAGGTTAGAAAATGAAATGGGGAAAAACACTTTGTGAATATTTAACACACACAAATATACATAGTAGAGGATAAGTAAAATAGTTTTGAGATCCACTGCAGCTTTGTTGTTTAATTTATGCCACTAAAGATGAAGAAATTTTGTTTTGTGTTTTCAAACACTATTTCCATTGGTCAGCTAAAGATATAGCCCCAGTACCTGACCTGTCAGGATGGAAACCAGAGAGTGTAAAGGCCCATTTACACCGAGATTGATAACTGTAATGATAACTATATTAGGATTCACACCAAATAACGATAATGTTCTGTTTATTATAAGCGTACACTGTAGATATGTTATATACCTCTTTAAATGCTCAAACTCTTTAAAGTTGGATGGAACCTTATTGGCTGTCAATGTTTTTATCATTCATCAACTGGAGAAATCTTTCTTAAAGCGATTTGAACAATATTGTTCCTGTGTTTCATTTTCGTTATAGGTTTGGAATGAACTTCCCCGTTACTAAACTTTTCAATAAACACATCATTTTACTGTAAGTGTTGCTTGGTGGAAAGGTGGTATATCTCTCAGGAAAAGTTGAGGTAGTGGAGGCACTTCCTCAGGAGAGAGCAGTCTTGAGGGGACTGTCTGACTGCGTCCGTCTGGAGCTACACTAAATCAAACACAGGGAGAGGAACTGGAGGCTTCCAGACTTCAATCCCTGGTGGAACACTTGCTGCCATACCTCAGAGAGATTCATTTAACCTGGATTACTCTGGTGGATTTTCGTTTGAATTTTTCTCAAATAGATTTGTTAGAAACGCTGTAAGAAGCTCCCAGGTGTGAGGATGATGGCATGGGGAACGTCTCATATTTAATTACCTTCAGTTTGTGTGATTAGCTGGATTTTGCGGTTGTGCTAAATACTGTCCACCAGCAGTATTCCATGATGAGCTCTTTTCTGGTACTTCAGATCAAGCCCTTGTGCAAATGGGCAGTTTCGGTTGGCAAATAGTTTAAATATTCACAGTCTACTGAAGTCAATATTGACTATACGACACAGGCTCTGTAAGAGAGTATGTGTGTGTTCCTGAGGTTTCGGGTCCTTTATTTTTTACTCGTTCCTTGTGTTTGCTAATTAGGCAGATTCACTTGAAAGTAGTGAGGTCATAAAGTCAGTGTTAAGACACATGGCTGCCCAGGTCATGGTCAGGTTCAGAGGTTTTGTGTGAGAATGGACTACCGGTGTAGATATCAAACACAGTGTGGACTTTCATCAGACAGGAAGTGTGTGTCAAAGGAGTAGGGGACCACAAGGACATATGTGTGTTCACACTCTAATTGATGTGTGTAGCCCAGCTTCGCAGGGCGAAAGAAGGGAGAAATGCCATTCAACCTGAAGGACAAGTTCAACCGCCCATCTTCCATCTTTGCATAAATGTACAATGTGAGAAATTTGTGTGGCAATAAAACATAAAAAACGGCACATCGAGAAGGATAAAGAATATCCCCACCTTGACCCCTTGATGACTAATAATACCAAGTCAACTAGCGTTTGTGCACCAAAGGTGCTACAGGGTCAGTCCCCAGATGCCTAATAATCTCATTCAGGTAGATAAGGATTGGAAAAGACTATATTAATAAATGGATGCATCTAATCATTATGGAACAACTTCTAGCCTTGAAGAAACTAAAAGAGGCCAGATCTCTACCTCAAAACTCTGCAATGACACAATTTCTTCCTCAAACCCTTTCAGCCAGACAAGGGTCATGCAATATCACTTCCAAGTAAAGGACTTAGTTGGATTGACAGCATCCTTCAATTACCCAGATGTCCTGCCAGTCTGCAGGGTTGTGTTGAAAGGAACATCTGTCAATAGCCACAGCCCCAAATTTAAAGGTAGAGTGGTTTAGGACTTGGAGTTGAGGTGGAGGGGGCTGGGGCAGCTATTTTAGTCTGTAACCTGATCCTTTACGGCCACTCTTAAATGTGGGCCATGCGTAAAGGTCAGAGGCTGGCTTTGTTGTGTCTGGCAGACTGCTACATCTGGATGGGTCGTGCAAAACACACAGCCTCATCAGTGTGATGTTCACTGTGCCAAACTCTTTTTTTAAACACCATATACAAAACTACATTAAATTATTCTGGACTCTTGTACAAAAAATGTTATACTGTAACTAATGCACAGAATAATACTTGATAATGTATGTGTGGAGACTGAGCAAATGTACAGTTTCTAGTCTGACCACTAGAGGCAGCATTACTTACCTACACTCGAGTACAACCGTTCACTGACCTGTGATTTAAAGGGTTTTAATAGCCGAATTACACAATGTCCTGAAGACTTTGTTTTATAGATGTATAGATGGGTGGGTTGATGGATGGATAGATGGATGGATTGATACAATTTCATTCTCTGTATCTCTCTGAGATGCCCCTTTTCTTGTTATCTTCTCTGCTCCTCTTGTGCTTTTTTTCCACTGTGTCTTTTTCCTCAATTGGTGTTTTATTTTAAGACATGCAGCATATGCTGATTTCAGGCTGAATTGAGAGAAGGACTTAGGAGCCCAGCTGACCTGCCTGTGCTGTCTAATTGGGACTGTTTTCTTTCCCGGTTGGCCCCAGAAGCCCAGCATTCTCAGCTGTGGCCGCTTGCGCTGTCAGCTGCGCCCCTGTGACAATAGCAACTGTAATATTTCATCCCATGAACTACATTTTTCAAAAGATTATCATATTTATCTACCTGGTTGAGCTGCACCTCTGTATCATCATAAAAGTATTTTTGGAATGCTGGGTCAGAATTGTTCTTACGTGAACTCTACTTTTTTTTTTTTTTTTTCAACTGTAGAATCGCAGATTAAATGTAAGGCAACTGCACGTTGGCTTAGATTACTCCTCTCTAACTCAAACTACCTGGGGGCCACTTGCCAGGTGTAGCTGAGCAGTGTGTAAAAATAGACACGAGGTGTCCATCAACTCCCAGTGTGGATAACTCCACAATGGGTTTTTTTAATTTTTTTTTTTTTATAATGGGTGCGATCTAGTTTTGTCCCATCGTGGTGCGTGAATGCATTTGGTGTACATCTTACATGTTTTATGCATTTGGCACATTTACACAAAGAGATTTACATTACATTCAAAGCACACTTTTTTTTTTTTTTTTCAGTTCACACCCATGACCTTGTATATATATATATATAATAATATACATTTACATTGAAAATAAATGTAAAAATAAGTCAATATTATAGAATCACTGCAAATATGCAACCTAATATAAATATTCTAAAATAAAAAAAATATGAAAATAATTCTTAAAAAATAATTATAAAACAATGCTATATATTATTATATTTAAAAAAAAATCCATATAGTGTGTGTCCTTACTTATATATATATTTATAAAAAAAGGCTTATAAATCTATAAAGCAGCCAAAACATTTTTTGATTTAAATCTAGTGTTTTGTGCATGTTTCTGTAATGAATAGGTTTAGGGGTAGCGATTGGTTAGGCCATAGAAAACATTATTAATATGTCCTCACGAATATAGTGAAACAAACGTGTATATTAATATATTAAAAAAAAAAATATATATATATATATATATATATATATACAGTGCCCTCCACAATTATTGAACCCCCTGGTAAATATGATCAAAATTGGCTGTAAAAAATAAATCTGCATCGATTATCCTTGTGATCTTTCATTCAAAAAATGTGCCAAATTCTAACCTTTCATTGAAGTAAAAGAATTGAAAGTGGGGGGAAATCACATTATGAAATAAATGTTTTTCTCCAAAACACGTTGGCCACAATTATTGAAACCCCAAGAATTTTTTACGAGTAAAATATCTCTGAAGTATATTCCCATTAATATTTACCTTTTTTAGTACACCAGGGTGACTAGGAACATGAAACTGTCCAGCTATGACTTCGTGTTTCACAGGAGTTTAAATATGAGGAAACACAAAGGCCAAATCCCCTGAATCATCAATCACAATGAGTAAAACCACAGAATACAGTTCTGATGCGTAGCAAAAGATTGTTGAGCATCACAAACTAGAAAGTGGCTGTAAGACAATAGCTAAAGAATTGAAAATCCCCATTTTGACCATCAGGGCAATAATTAAGAAGTTATAACCAACTAAAGATGTTATGAATCTGCCAGGAAAAGGACGTGTGTCTATACTGTCTTAATGCACGGCGAGGATGAAAGTTTGAGTGGCCAAAGACTCTCCAAGGATCACAGATGGAGAATTGCAGAGATTAGTTGAGTCTTAGGGTCAGAAAGCCTAAAAAAAAAAATATCAAACAACCCCTACATCCCCACATGTTGTTTGGGAGGGTTTAAAAAAAAAACTCCTCGCTCATCCAAAAACAAATTCCAGCAAATTTAATTGTCAGACACGACTGGATCTTCAAACAACACAGGGTTCTGTGGTCAGATGAGACTAAAACAGAGCTTTTTGGCAGCAAACACAATAGATGGGTTTGGTGAACACAAGGATAAAAAGTACCCCATGTGTACAATTTAATATACCATTGGATCTTTAATGTTGTGGGCATATTTTTCTGCTGGAGGTCCTGGACTTCTTGTTCAGATACATGGCATTGTGGATTCTATCAAATATCAACAGATAAAAAATCAAAACCTGACGCCTTCTGCTAGAAATCTTATAATATGCCGTGGTTGGATCTTCCATCAGGACAACGATCCAAAACAAACATCAAAATCAAAACAAAAATTTGTTGTGGAGCACAAAATGAAGCTTCTGCCATGACCGTCCCAGTCCCCTGACCTGATGAGTGGAGTGAACTGAAGAGAAGAAGCACAAACATGGATCTGGGAATCTGAAGGATCTGGAGAGATTCTGTATGGAGGAATGGTCTCTGATCTCTTGTCAGGTGTTCTCCAAACTCATCAGGCATTATAGGAGAAGACTCAGAGCTGTTATCTTGGCAAAAGGAGATTGCAAAAAGTATTTAATAAAAGGGTTTCAATAATTGTGGCCAACGTGTTTTGGAGAAAAAGATTTATTTCATAATGTGATTTCCCCCCACTTTCAATTCTTTTACTTCAATGAAAGGTTAGAATTTTGCACATTTTTTGAATGAAAGATCACAAGGATAATCGATGCAGATTTATTTTTTACAGCCAATTTTGATCATATTTACCAGGGGGTTCAATAATTGTGGAGGGCACTGTATATATTCACAGTGATTCATCCTCTCTTTTCCTCTCTTGTGTCCTTCTTTTCCCCTCTCCATCTCTTTGCTTGGATCATGTTTGCCATCTATCTTAATGCAGGATGAATATTTAACTGCTCTGTACATTAAACACTTCTCTGTGTCTCTGTGAGTCTCTGTGTTGACATGTCTGAAAATGGCCACAGGATGCTGGTTGCACGGAATCCTGGTGTACATTTGGCTCATTGATACATAATTAACACTCCCTGCAACTGCTCCAGCAAACACACAGATGTCTCCCCTGTGGGGTTGCCTTGCCAGTGTGTCTATGCCCATGTATGTCTCTCTATGTGTGCATTACAGGCCTGGGCTGCTTAGATGAGTTTTAGGCCTCTGTAAGATGGCAAAACAGCTTCTATACCTTTGAATAAGTTGTGACACTGGATAGTTGTCAGGTTTCCTGGAGTTTGCATGATACAGTACCAACACAGTGGCAGCCTTCATTTCACAGAAAGCGATTTAGTTGTATGTGGCATGGCTGTGAATGTAACTCTCCTGCACTGCACAAGTGTGCTGTAACCAGAGGCGCTTTGTCCAATGGGCCGGCAGCTATTCCAGCTGGACCACCAACAGCCAGGCCAATTAGCATCTATTGTCTGAGGCAGTCATGAGTGCAGAGACCACCAGGACAGACCCCTCTACCTTTCTCACAATACTGCCCTCAGCCCCCCTCTACACATCTGCTCAGTTCTCTCTGCTCTGCTTTACTCTTCCCCCTACCAGCCTTAACCTGGTACTTTTTTACAGAGCACTATTAAGTTTAAAGATGAAGTTTAACTCCTCCAAACAGATTTACAGAAAGGACTGTTTTGAAACAGGTCTCTTAAACACTCCCCGTGTCTGCCATTGGTAGCCCCGCCTCAAACTTATGCTATTGGTTGAGTTAATGTGTCTGTGTCAGTATTCCAACACTGGAAGCTCCTAAAGCCGAGGTCACATTAGACTTTGAGCACGCAAAATTTATACCGTCATGATATGACATCAAACTATGTGGCATCACAATATTACTGCTTTTTGATTCAATAAATTCAAAAAAGAGATTTATTTCAAGAACATTAAAAAAAAAAACTCACTGTCCTCAAACTTTGGAATGGTGTGTGTTGTACTGTATGTACCATAGCATAACTGACATTATGTGTGATTTTATTTATTTATTTGATATATTAACCATTTTGAAAGCTGACACTGCATAGCAAAATGTTGCTATTTTAAAATAATAGATCAAAATTAATTTCAGTAAAAAAATAACAGGATAGACAATGATCTATCAGTTTCACTGATTCAAATGTTGTTGAAGTATATCTGAAAGCTTACAGCTGATTGGTCCTTGACAAGTAAACATCCTCTCAGCATAGACAACCTTAGCCGTTGCTGCGTGAAACCTTGGTCACTCCCAGTGTTGAATGAGTAGTCCAGAATCTAAAACTGACCTCTGATGTGCTGCTTCAGTAAGCAGAGTGAAGCGTGTGCCCATTTTAGTCCTGTCATGAGCAGCCTTGTCGCTTTATACGGCTCTCTCAAACACACACACACTCACACTCGTACTCTGTTCTTAGTTTTTTCCTACTAGGCTGTTTTTAGGGCCTTTTTGCCATTTCAGCAGATCTCTCTCATTCTGTTACTCCCTTTGCTCCTCTTTATTTCTCTCTCTCTCCTCCTTCGTACTCTCACTCTTGCTCTTATATTGTCCCATCATCCTCTCTTACTCCTTTTATTCTCTGGTCCTGTCATATCTCTGGCTGAACTGCTCTGTCCCATCTAATGGGGTCAGCAGAACAACACCCCCCACATGCTCTTCCCTTTCACTCTCCTCCTCTTTCATCTGTCCATTTCCAGGTTAAGAGCCCAGTGGCTGAGAGGCTCACTAGATTAGTGGTCTTTCATGCCTAGACAGGGTCCGGTGTGGCTCCTTACCTATCCATCTGCAATTTATGGTTCTTTACTCATACAGTGGACTAAAGGACAGACACACAGACCTTCACTCACATCAATGCACACTCACATCAGTGATGTTATTGTTAACTGTTAACTGAAATTTGTGAACTAAAATTAAGTAAAATATAAATATTAGATGGCAAACAGATACTTAATAAAATGAAAGCACTGTCTTCCTCAGACAAGATGATTCCCAAATGACGTTTACATTCGCGTGTTTTTAAATAAATAAAAATTATGCGTTTTGGGGGCCGTTCGTTAACACGACAACTGCGTTTTGGGGGCCTGAATACGCAAACTTTTTTAAAAAGGGTTTCAAAGTGCACGTTTTTGATGAACGTGATACGCGCTCTGTCTATAGATGCGTAATGTTTCTTTGCAAAGTGCCATCAGCAACTATACTGACCTGGCATGCATAAGACAGTGTTTTTAGTCATTTTTGCGGAGCCGTGTGAACAGGGATCGTTTTGACAATGGTGTCGTCATACGTAAAAAAAAAAAAATGCAAAGGAATACCTTTTCAGTTTTTAGTAACGTTGTCATGTAAACGTACCCTAAAATAACTTGTTTGATTGCTAAACCCTAGCTTCACACCCCACAATTCCTTAGCTGTTGGCAAAATATTTGGCTCTACGTCTACTTCTATCTATTTAAGCTTCATTTCACCTCATCCAGCACCACCACGTTTATCATGATTGTTATGAGTTAACCCTCCCTTAAACATGCTGAAAGCATTTACGGTTGGCATGTCTTATACTGTCCATGCTGGGATAACAAGTGGCTCCCTGTTCCTCATAGGACCCTTCAGGGTTTCTCAGTTCTGTTCTTTTTTGTCCCTCACTCTCCTCAGCTCAGGCCATTAGAGGAAGAGGGTCAGGAAAGTGCATGCCATCCTTTGCGTGCTATCTGAGCCACTGGCCTGGCAAGTGAAAATAAATGTTCAAAAGGTTGTACTTTATATTTAGCCAAGGAGATGACCTCGAAGTGCCTTAAAAGGGCTCACATACTTAAAGGTGCATTACAGGTCTTACACTAATTCACTGTGATGGCTAAAGTGCTCGCCGCATACCGCGGGAGAGAGCTAACCCTGGAGGATCCGGCAAGGGCCCGGGATGTGACTAGTTAACATTATTCAGCATAAATTTTGAATTCTCTGCAGCCTGAACTTGGAGTGGAGACGGATACACCATTTGCATACTGTATTAGTGATGAGTGTAGAAAAGAGACGCTCTTGTTGAACGTTTAATCTGTAAGTTTCGCTTTAGTTCATGCTTTCTTCTCGTTTTATGTGCAGAAAAGTGGTAAGGCGTGTTTTAATGGCTGTTTGGGGTAAATAACCTCTCGTGAGATGCAGCAATGGTCTGAAACGCCACTGGTGGAGACCTATTTTCATTCTTAACTAGACTGGCATGATTTATTAATTTGCATTTGAAATAACAATTACGATGTCAGAAGGGATCAAGCCCAAACCTTAATTGCAATGGAAAACATACTTAATATGAAACTTGCCCCTACTGAGGCATTCAGAGTGCTTTGTGTCTTGAGCAGCTTTGTAGAGCATCAGGGACAAGCTGCAGGTTTCAGATAGTTTCTTCTCGCTGATGTCACTTCCTCTCACTCACCGGCGCTCCCATTCCAGCTGGACTCGGCGGAGCTTTGTAGTATGTGATTGCTTTCAGATCTCTCTTCTGTCGTCCTCTCACTCTCATTCTCACATTGTCTTACACTTTTCCCTCTGGGGCCTTTAAGGTTTATGATGTTTCATTAAGAGGTCAGGTCCTAAGACATTTCATTAAATCATGTAATAGTCTTTTGTCGACACTCCACATCCAGTAATGAATGTAAAAGGACAATAAGCTTTAACTGATTTTACAGAGATTGTCTTTGTTTGTAACATTGCTGAATGGTGTTTTTTTTTTTTTTTTAAGCAATAAGCCATTTGGGATTGTTCTACACAGTGATTTGACCTTATTTTAAGGGTAACGTGTGGCTTAGGTGCACTAAAATCCTCTTAGTTATGGAAAAGTCACATTAAAATACAGCCTTTAGGAGTAGCAGTAATATTAGTAATAATGATGATAATAATAATAATAATGTTTAATTACACATGCATAACATGCAATTAAGGAATGGCAAAAAGCACCAATAAATGTTTTTTATTTTTATTTTTTTATACTGAAAAAAAAAAAAAGATAAATCATTTGCTCGTGGGAAGAATTGTCATCATGAAGTGTTCTCATGTTCATGATGTCGGTTTTTCGTCCAGCTTCTTCCTGCTTTCACTTTCTCATTTTTATACCTTTGGAGCTTCATAGGTATAGACGCTTTATTATGACATGAACACACAGGTGCTCAATCCCTGTCATAATTCAGTCCACACTGCACATCTGAGAGAATTCTCCACACTTCTAACTCTCTTCCACATTCTTTTATATTGAGGCTAGCTCCACTCATATTTCATGTCAAAGGCTTATTCTTTTATTGAACATCAAATCCAGAGTGTCTCAGTTGACGCTCCTTTCTTTTTCCAGTGCATACATATTCAGAAGCTCAGGCGGCTATATGGCTTCCTGCAGCAAATCCACAATTGTGCGCATTAGCACTGTAATAACATTACATGAATGGAGCTCCCGTTCTATATTTAGGAGTTAAGTCATCTGTGTGAGCCTTGACATGCAGCGTTGTTTTTTTTCCATCTCTGGCGTTGGCGCTCCGGCCTTCTCCAGTGTCCAAAAACTTACGCAGGAGGACGGCTCTTGCTAAAATATCATGCTGTGACACTTTGCATACCGGTTTGAACTTTATGGCTGACACACTGCAGAATAAATGCATAAATAAATAATAATAATAAAAAGTGTATTTTGAACGGCTCACATCGTGCCCAAGCCAGTGTGACAATTGAAGTAGATAAAAACTCTGAAGAATGCCACCCCTCTTTTTGTCTCCCTCACACACGCCAGACTCGGTCCCAAAAAAAACACACGTGCAAACACACACACACACACACACACACACACACTCCAGTTCTACGACTCTGGCTTGTCAAAATATTGTTCCAGTATATCCCCACTGTTTCTGGCCTGGAGTCAACTTCCATCTCATCTAATGAAAAATGCAGAGTGTTCACCAGGGATTAACTGGAAGGCTTCTGCAAAAAGGATGAGGGAGGAGAGGAGCAGGGCTCTGCTTTATGGCAACACAACTCAATCATTTAGTACCTCCAGCTGACCATTTGACCCACTGCTTAGAGTTTTATTCTTCCCAAATAGCAGGGCAGGGGAGAGGGAAGTGCTTGAGTTTGCGTTTTTGCCGTCGTTCTGATAAATATCTCTTGCACCTCAGCATGTGTTCCCATTTATCTGAGTAGGTGCCGGTGCTGTAGATACATTATTAAGTGTGATTAAACACATGCGCAGGAACTGGCGAACACGGAAACGCTTCTGTTGCGTGGCATCGTTTTTCATCCCCCCATCTCTATGAGCGTACGCACATTTAAACACAGACACTTTGAGTGTGCATGATTGTGAATGGGAATTTGTGTTGAGCATAGTCAGCTTGGAAAGGAAAGGAAAGGAAAGGAAAGGAAAGGAAAGGAAAGGAAAGGAAAGGAAAGGAAAGGAAAGGAAAGGAAAGGAAAGGAAAGGAAAACAAGATGTGGCAAGACTAGAGAGATAGAAGAAAAGGCAAAGACATGATATGAAAAGAGAGGAGAAGAGAGGAAACTAGACAAGATAAGGTGATGAGAAGAGAATAGAGGACAGGAGAGGACAGGAAAGTAAAGAAGGAAAGAGGCTAAAGGAATGTGCAAAATAAAGAAAAGAAAAAAGGAGGAGAAGAAAGAAGTGGAAAGGAATGGATGCAAGACTGGGAGAGTAAAAGTAGAGGAAAGAACGAAATGAAGAGACGAGAAGAGTGGAGAAGAAAGCAACGGATATGGAGGGGAAGGAGACAAGAGGATCAGGGAATATAATCTGAAAAGCTACAGATGTGTTTGTTTGAATAGAAAACATTAAATATGAGATATTACAGTATCTGCCCTCCTGAAATGAATCAGTTATTCTGTTTTTGATATTGTGCCTTCAATCGAGTAATCCAGCATGTATTTTGGATTCTGCTGCATCAATAATGTACGCAGGGCGGTGTATAATTTATGTAAGTGGACATGCAATCACCTCAGATTAAAGTGCATGAGCGGAGGTTAGGTTGCATGTTTGTATGGAACAGTGCAGGACAAGAAGAGGCCAATCCCAGTGCATTTAAGTGCCAAGCGCATTTCGTTCTCTCACGCATTTTTCCCGCTTAGCTCATTCCCCCTCCCCCCCCCCTCTCTCTCTCTCTCTCTCTCTCTCTCTCTCTCTCACTCACTCACACACACACACACACACACACACAGACATATAAATATAAAAAAAAACCTAGTTACTGCTGGCTTAGCTTAGGCTGGAGACACATGGCTCACCAGTGACTGAGACTCACAAAGCAGGAGGCATTAAGACATCAATAATTAATTAAACCAACAGGCTCTCATAGATACCTACAGAGGAGGACATCTGGCTGAAAGCATACTCAGTCTCATTAAAACTGGGCTCCAAATGGGAGCTGATTAATCCTTTCCAAATGTTAATTGGTGGGTTAAAGTCTGGATGGCTGTCAGTGGTGCTGGTCTGTTTTGCCGGGCCTCAGCAAGTGGAACAGGCCTGGATCACAGCTCATCCTGTTCCCAAGACGCACTGCCCAGTGCCGCATGAAGCGGCCAATAGAAATTCCTGCCGCGGCTTCTTCTTCTTCGGTAATGGTTATCACAGAACATGGGGGGATTGCTGTGTATGTTTGTCTTTGAGCATATTTCCCGTTTTGGTGGGTAATAAATTATATTACCTTGAGTTTGATTGATTTGTGTACTTTATGCCTGGACAGAGTCACTTTTATTGCTGTTGGTCCCAGTAACATTATCATGGCTATCCATCATGTGCAGGGACAGCAGAGATGTCCATTTTAAGGCCGTCTCGCTGGTGTTTCAGGAATTGGTGCTTTAGCCGATACTCAGCAGCTCCCTCTCTCTCTCTCTCTCTCTCTCTCTCTCTCTCTCTCTCTCTCTCTCTCTCTTTCTGTGTGTGTGTGTGTGTGTACGTCTGTGACATGTTTATGAATGCCAAGATGTACTGTGGAGTCACTGTGCTGTCCAGCAGCTCACTGCATTAGCTGACAAACTCTCCCACTTGTCACATGAGGCGTTGACCTAAAACATGGCAGAGTTCAGCTCTGTCTTCTCTCTCTCTCTCTCTCTCTCTCTCTCTCTCTCTCTCTCTCTCTCTCTCTCTCTCTCTCTCTCTCTCTCTCTCTCTCTCTCTCTCTCTCTCTCTCTCTCTCTCAATATCATAGTTTCTTGTATCTTAAATGCCACATCACTGAGCATTAATAAGTTTTGAAATTCAAAGCTTTTTATTATTATTATTTGTTTATTTTATACAAATATAAAATACAAAATTTATATTTCTTGACTTTTATTTTAGTCAAGAAAATTGTACAAACAGATACATTTTCAAAAAGTAAAAAAAAAAAAAAATCAGCTTAATCAATTTAATCAGCATTTTTATATTGATTTCCAGTAAAAATATTCAGTATAAATATAGAAACAACACACACACACATCCAACCAAAGTTCAATGCAGGTGCAAGGAATAATGCAGCAAACTTAGGAACTAATAATTAACTAATACATATACAGTGCTATGCATAAGTTTAGACACCCATGCTAAAGTTGACTAAAAAGAGGAATAAAAAATCATCTTTTGGAAATTGAACTTAATGCCTTAATTTAAAAAATTAGGAAAAATCCAACTTTTAAGGACACCAATTTTCTTTGTGAATGAATAATGTATCGTAAATAAATAAATGTTCTTCCTTAAAATACAGGGTGCATAAGTTTGGACACCCCTATGTTAAATTCCCATAGAGGCAGGCAGATTTTTATTTTTAAGTATTTTTTTTAATTATTTTTTTAGGATACTATGCATCCTGATAAAGTTCCCTTGGCCTTTGGAATTAAAATAGAGCCACATCATCACATAGCCTTCACCATACCTAGAGATTGGCATGGTTTTATTTCAGTTAGCCTAATAGCTGGTTTGATTTGCATTGAGAGATGATCTTATGGAAAGTACTCCATGCCAATCTCTAGGTATGGTGAAGGCTATGTGATGATGTGGGGCTATTTTAATTCCAAAGGCCAAGGGAACTTCATTAGGATGCATAGTATCCTAAAAAAAATTAAATAAAAAAAAATACTTAAAAATAAAAATCTGCCTGCCTCTATGGGAATTTAACATAGGGGTGTCCAAACTTATGCACCCTGTATTTTAAGGAAGAACATTTATTTATTTACGATACATTATTCATTCACAAAGAAAATTGGTGTCCTTAAAGGTTGGATTTTTCCTAATTTTTTTAAATTAAGGCATTAAGTTCAGTTTCCAAAAGATGATTTTTTATTCCTCTTTTTAGTCAACTTTAGTATGGGTGTCTAAATTTATGCATAGCACTGTATACACAATAATTTATTTTAAGATGTATTCCCTGAAAATAAGTTTAAAAATTGTATGCAGTTTTATTTTTTCCAAGTAAATGTCTTGTTTTAAGGATGGAAAGCCAGTCAAAAATACTGATTAGGGAATTGATGTTTTTGCCCTGTAAATTTAAATATTTTACAGGATGATCATGTGGATTTTTTTGGGGGGAGTTTTTGGACTAAATCCTCATGCTGGTTTCTTGGGATGTTGGAAAGGCCGGATGTTCAGCTGATCTGATTGTGTCTGAGCCTGAAGCCGAGCGTTTGTTTCATTTAAAGCCTGACCTTGTACTTCTTTTCAAAACCTCTTACCTCACCGTCCTCCCACTGCAAGCAACTAACACCAGCCAGAGCTCAAATGCAGTTTTATATGGTTACACTGTTTCTGTGTGTGTGGAAAAAGTGTTTGTGGGTTCATTTATGTGGGAGTGGGGTTATGACGTGTGTATGGGCCACGGTTTTGTGCAAACAGCTTGCTTAATTACCATGAAGAGCGATCTGTTAGAGGATTGTTAATGAAGCACATGTATCAAACAATAGTTCTAAACATATCACATAGCAGAGAAAGAGAAAGACAGCTGTAGCAACCTCATCGTTGTGGACAACATTCATTAACAGGATTTGAAGCGACTATGCTTCTTTTTTCTTGACCTTTCACCAGCTGCCTGTCAGGTCTGGTCTGTCAAAACATGCATGATATATGTTTGTGCTCCCTAATAGGGGATGACATTACGGAGAAGAGAGGCTGTTTCTTTGCCATTGATACTTTTATTCTAGAATGTCTTCAAATCAGCTTGCGATGGTTGCCATGACAATAGCTGCACACTGTCAATCACTGCCGTTCTCTTAGGGAATGCTTAATTTAATATGATTTTTTTATTAACAAAGTTTTGGAGAAGCATGTTTAGATAATCTACCCAATCAGCACAAGAGGAGGCTTATACATAGACAACAGTTTATATATAGACAGTTTATATACATAAATATATATATAATAGCTTATATCATAGGCGCCGATTTATGTTTCTGCCGGTGGGTGCCCAGTGCCCACACTAATATAGCTAAAGGTGAATCTGTGATTTCTTTACAATTTAAAGGTAGACCTACAGTTATTTCGTCAGGCAATTGTGAAAGTCAAGAGGTTGAAAGCTTAAATCCAGGAGAGAAGAGTTTTGAGTTTGATTTTGAGCGCGCACACGTTATATCTGAGCGAGCGCTGAAGAGCCATGAGACATATTTGAAAACGCACGTCCAGTTAAGTGCGAGAGTGAAGGAAATCCGCCTGCGAGTTGAGATTTGTGCTCGTGCATTATTTGGATGCGCTCTCCTCAAATAAACTATAAAAAAGGTGAAGATAATCGTGTCTGAAAGCTGCAATCGATGTTTTATTGGTTAAAATCATTGGAGAATATCTCGTATTGTTCCATGGGTGCTCAACCATTGGATCGGCGCCTATGGCTTATAGTACGACAGGTTTTGGGTGCTCTGGGTTTGGGCTAAATTCGGCGCTCGGAGCACTCTTTTTTTTATTTTATACTGTATCTGATTATATGTAAGAGTGAATTCATGAAATAAGTTTTATGTTGTGAATGTTTTGGGTTAAAAATTATTTGATGAGTGTGTTGGTATGTTCTTTTAATTCAGTCATTTTAAAAGATGCAGTACAATTTAGTGGTTGTGGCGAGCACGACGAGGTCGAGGGCCGTGGGAGGACGGCGCGAGGCCGGTGGCGCGATTGATAATGAGCGACACGTGCGCGACGCACCGGTCTCGCATCTCTCACGGAGGAGCGGAAGCATAAAGGAGGAGCGACGACAGTGAAGAGCGAGAGAGGACAGGCCTGTGTTTTAGTTGATGTTTTGTTTTTGGTTTGTGTTGCCAGCAGTCGTCCGTGAGGGGCTGCTGGCTTTTACTTTCATTTTGTATTTGTGTCATTTTATTTATTAAATATTGTTGAATGTTCGCCGGTTCCCGCCTCCTTCTTCCCATAACATCTAAACCTCGTTACACTGGTGCCGAAACCCGGGAAGAAGGAGGGACACGCTGTCGGAGAGCCCTCGCTGCTGGGGGGGGATCGCGGTGCTGAGGAGGTCGGGCAGCACGAGGGAGCGATGGCCGCCGATTGCTGCCCGAGGCGATGGTGCTGGAGCGATGGAAGAACTGGGGGGACGGAGCTCGAGCTCGCTGCCGTGCTCCTGGGTCGAGGAGGGGTGGCTGCCGTCCGAGAGGGAGCGGAGGAGTCCCGTTTGCCGTGGGCCGGAGCCTGTTGCCGTCGGCCATGATGGGGGCGGAGCAGGGAACGGGAGACTCGCTGCCGGCTGCCCTCACCCGGAGGAGCCATCGCCGTCCGCCAGGAGGCGGAGGAGCGTCGAGCTGTTCCCCAACGGATGTCCAGTACCATCGCATGGCACCGCGAGTGACTCTCAGCTGGTTGAGGACCGAGCGGCAGTGTGTCCGGGAACCGGATCAAGAAATTTTTTTTTTTCCTCTCTCCCCTCTCTCGTCTCTGTCGCTCCTCGTGCTTCCGTCTCCTTTTCCCTCACCTCGTCTATCCATACCTCCAGCCCAGGTACCGCAGCCGCCGTGATCGGTCCCCCCGGGGAGGGGGGGAGGGGGAGTAAGCGCAGTCTCGTGGGTGCCCCCCGGCCTGCGAGGGGCGATGGGGGTATGTGGCGAGCACGACGAGGTCGAGGGCCGTGGGAGGACGGCGCGAGGCCGGTGGCGCGATTGATAATGAGCGACACGTGCGCGACGCACCGGTCTCGCATCTCTCACGGAGGAGCGGAAGCATAAAGGAGGAGCGACGACAGTGAAGAGCGAGAGAGGACAGGCCTGTGTTTTAGTTGATGTTTTGTTTTTGGTTTGTGTTGCCAGCAGTCGTCCGTGAGGGGCTGCTGGCTTTTACTTTCATTTTGTATTTGTGTCATTTTATTTATTAAATATTGTTGAATGTTCGCCGGTTCCCGCCTCCTTCTTCCCATAACATCTAAACCTCGTTACAGTGGTGTTTGTGAATGTCCTTCAACTTTACTCCAACTCTTTGCCTATATTTAATTTCAATTTACTACAAATAACAATATATACGCTCACATACTGTACAGTACACACACACACACACACACACACACACACACACACACACACACACACATACACACACACACACACACACACACACACACACACGCGCACACACACACACACACACACACACACACACAGGGTTCCCATGTTTTATGGGGACTTTCAGTATACATAATGATTTTTATACTGCACAAACTGTACCCCCTAACCCTAAACCGACCCATCACAGAATACATTCTGCAATTTTACATTTTCAAAAAACATAATGTAATATGATTTAAAAGCTGTTTTTCTCATGGGGACCAAAAAAATGTCCCCAGAAGGTCAAAAGCCGCTTTTCCACCATCGTGCCAAACCATTCTCTTTGCTTAACCGTTACATTCCGTGCCGATCCGGCCCAGCTGGTACAGATATGGTTTCATTTTCCACTGTGGGCTGATAACAGACGATCTTTGGAATATATGTGTATACAGTACAATACAAATGCATCAGTCGTTGCCTTGGTAATGCAAGAGTTTACAGAAGATATGAGATAAATATAGATTGGGTATACCTGGCACTGCAGTCACTTTATGGTTGTTATTTCTTCAAAAAAATGTCCTGTCTTACATCAAACCACTTCAATACCACATCAATTAATACATCGCAATACACCATTTAATACAAAAACAATACATAAATACATGACTGGCTGCAGTGCTTCAATTTAGTAATTTCTATTTTTTCAGAACCCTGAGGCCTACATAGACCCCCAACTCTGATTTATTAATTTAACAGACTGGTGAACAAAAGATTTCCGTAATCTGTCCATTCTAGCATATGCTATACTCTAAGTCATCTGTTTGATGGCAAAAGCTGATATTCCTCATATAAAATATGAGAAGGGTCGGACATAATTTTACCTGCCAAAGACAGCATTTTTTTTAGTAGATAAATCTTGAAAACTTGACTCAAGCATTTGGCCCACAATCTTTGAACAAATACATAGCAGTCTATCCAATTGAGCTTTAAGTTGAACAGAAAGACAGCTATACCATGCACATATTCCATATTGCACAACACTAACAAACATAATTTAACTGTGCACTCCACGATAAAGCAGCATCAACATACAGTAGACACCCAAGTATTTAAAAGAAGACACTTGTTCAATCTGTTATGTATGTAATTTCCTCCGCCTTTTAATTTATAATAATTGAATTCCTTTCACACCACTCCATTAATCTATCCATACAACACTGATTAATACTAGAATCATCTTCAATCCCTGAAAAAAAAAGACTGAAAACTTCAATATGTGTTTATTTAATTTAGTTTAAAAAATGAATAAAACAGGAAAAACTGGGCTTAAACTGTAGACACTAATATGATATGCATACATCATAAAAACGTTTTGTTTTTATTTTTATTTAAGACAAGGGTGTGATCTATTTCATTATTATTAGCATATATATATATATATATGTATTTATTTAAAATAAATGCTCCTTGCACAGTTAGAGCTGTGACTGTTTGCCAACACAGGAAACATTCTGTTGTTTCCATGGCTGAACTGTCACAGGATCCTTGTATACAGAGCAGGGTGATGGTCTAGCTCAAGATAAAAGTGCACCCTGTCAGCAGTGCCTGTCCTCGCCATGCAAGCCTGGACATTTTTGTTTCACCTTATCAGATACAGCAGTCCTGTGTGTGTGTGAATGGCACTTATTTGTGTACCACAGAGAGAAAGACTGGCGGAGCACTCTAACATGATCAACTCCCATACCTCACACTGGAGCTCATTACATACGCACCCAGGGACACGTGTTTAATATATCAAAAATCTCAATTATACCACCTAATTGATATCCGTATTTGCTTAATTGGTCAATTTCATTCACCCCCACCCCTATGCTAAAAGAAGTGTCTCTCATGAGGTACTACAGCATACAGTACCTTTTTTTTTTTTTTTTTTTTTTTTTTTTTTTAGTTTAAACGAACAATTTCTCTCTTTTAGTTCTGCTATTTTTTTCCCAGATTGGAAAAGATAATACATGCATTCTCATCAACTTAGGCTCAGACTGACTGTGAAATTAAACCAATCACCAAAGCAATTACAGCAGGGGAGGAGAGGGTCAGATCGATAGCAGCCCATTATGAATAGCCGATAAAGAGAGAGAAAACACCCAGGATTCAGGGAATCCCTGAATGTCTGATTGACTGATTCCTAAGCAGAGGATTCTACAGCAAAACGTTAAATGGCATCAACATCTCCATGCAGACAATGGGCAGGTGAAACTTTTACCTTTTAGCTTTAGCTTTTGGAGGTTTGGTTTGTTTTCTACTATTTTCCTATTTAAGTTGATTTTAAAGCCCCCCTGTAGTCAATAATTGTATCCCTTAAAACTCATCTTTGATCACCAAAAGTACATATTTAAACGTTTTTTTGCTGTGAAAAAAAAAAATCCTTAATGTCTTAAAATAGCTTGAATGTAACTCAACACCCTTACTGTGTGAACACCCTAAACACCCTTGCTACTTCATTTAGTATACCCAGATCACTGAATTTGCTAATTAGCCCCGCCTCCACTCACTCGTGCCAGCTCACAGATTCATTCGGCCAACTTACTGAGGTAATCGCTGCACAATGGTATCGCTCTTTACAACGTCGGACACATAACGGAAATGAATATGATTAGCCTTATACAGTACTTGTCTATTTTATCAAACAGCTAATAACTATGTTCCCGTTCGCCATCTCAGTCTGCCTTCTAACAATCATCAGAAACGGTTTGAACAACTCAGAACGTCAGTGGAGAAAGGCATATAGTTCATCATAACATCGTAATAAACATCATACATCCGCTATATTGCTACAGTATATCTACCTGATTTTTCATATCAACAAAAAAATATACCTGGACAAACTGGCATTTCTCGAGACTCCCCAGCTAGTTTGCTGTTAATAATATGCTAAAGCCCGTCGGCACGTTGCCGTGATTGGTTAAAAGGTAGTTTGTGAGGTCAGAAACACCAGCAATTTCAAACCGCCGTCTTTTTTTCACTGCAGTTTTAAGGAGAAAACACTCAGCAATGGTGTTGACTTATGAATTTGCACATACAGTAGCTTGTCTTAAAACAAATTAAAAACACCACATAGACATATAAATAACATTAAAAACTTGATTTTCACCACAGGGGGACTTTAACAGGGGACTAGTATTTAAAAGAATATAGTGCGTCCAATAGTCCAGTGTTCATCATCGGTTACATCACAGCTACCTTTATTTCTGCACAAATTAATTCTTGTATGGTTTGCAGTGATGTACTGTAGAATAACATTTCTCCTCCTCTATGGCCTAATCCTGCGAACAATGACCCAGGCCAAAGCCCTGTACATTGGCTTTCATCTCTTCTGTGTAGATTCACCCACCATTATTGATTCCTTATTGACCTGAAATGTTCTCCGCTTCAGCCTGCACTCTTTTTCTCTACAAACCCTTCAGCTGAATGTAAGAAACGCAAGTCTGAGGCATTGATTTTCTTTCTTTCTTTCTTTCTTTTTTTCTGCCTTTGTCCGTCCATCCGTCCGTCCGTCCGTCCGTCCGTCCGTCCGTCCGTCCGTCCATCCATCCGTCCATCCATCCATCCATCCGTCCGTCCGTCCATCCATCCATCCGTCCATCCATCCATCCATCCATCCATCCATCCATCCATCCATCCATCCATCCATCCATCCATCCATCTATCTTTCTTTCACTTTATACAAGGGTTATTTTGTGGTTCCATCTCAAGTGGAAATAAAAAGAGGGATTTTACCTTGGATCACAATAACACAATATGCCATTGTGTGTAAAAGTTGTTCAGGTAACATCGAGACAGTCTGTTGCTGAAATCCAAGTCACGCTTTGTCACACAAGTCACAATCCATGGAGCTGGTTTAAACAGATCCAGAGAGAGATTTGGACTTTTTCGATGCCCTCTTGTACGGTTCTACGTATCTTTTGTGTATTCGACAGTCACGTCATCTAATTACTTTTGACTGTAGGTCAAGGTCACTGCCCTTTACTACCCACTATGTATTTGCAAGATACACAAGACAAGGTCACAGTGATGGAAAAACAACTGTCTTACTGATTGGTATCACATGCAAATAGAGTGTAATAGAAATGAGATAATTATTCATTCCTTTCAACTAATTAGATCCAAGTCACACTGGACCAGTGGATCTGGAGAGTTTCTCTCCGCCAGCCCTCTGGAGTTAAAAAGAATGAAAGAACTAAAAAGAAATCAACTCGAGAGGGAAATTCTCTCAGGATCTTTCAGGTCTCAGATTGTTTGTACTTTTATTTGTTTATTCGTTTGTTGGCTTATCTATTCATTTCATTATTATTGTTTTCCTTTTTCTACTTTTCTTTTATTTCCCAGTTGAGTTTTAAGTTTTAAATGGTTTCAACTCTTCTTTTGATCTCATTTAGAAAAAGAATAAACAAGAAAATAAAAGCCCTTGAAGTTATTTTAACAATAACACATTTTCTTTTTGCGTATGCCATGATATCTGCGCAGTTGTGCTGGATCTAAGCGTACATGTAAAGTGAGCAAGTAAACTAAACATGCATTTCGGCATATCGTACAGATTTGGTCTTTTGTATTTGTTTGTAAAACTAACACATACGTTCAGCTCCTCTTTTCTACCTCCTCGTTTAGATACAGTCCTTGAAATAGAATATGTCATTTCCTTTTTTTTCTGCTTTGATGAAGACGTACTGTGTAAATAGGGTTTGACTGTCTTGGTAATCATTTCCATTGAGTGCAGGGTGCTCTGGATAAATAGGTCCTAATTTGTGAGAGGTGTGCAGGCTGAGCTGACAGAGGCTGCCAGCCCATATTACCAGCGCTATTCTCGGCAGAACGAAGGAGAAACGTCTGTCTGATCTCTGCCGTTCGCTTCACAAAGCGCTGGAGCTGCCGACCTCCCCATGAAAGTTACGGCCTTTGCTAAAATACACTTTCACCAGGCAAAGATGATGGTGACCTGGGACCAACTACTGCAGGCTTTATGATTCAGTCACACGTTCACAGTTACAGATTCTGTTTTGTGCCATCAGTAAAATCCAGAACCAAAACGTGTGAAACCAATTCAAACTTTGGTTCCAATTGAGAAACAAAACATATAGCTAATGAGCTCACCTAAAGAAGATAGTCACATTTTTGTTTTGAGATTTACTGGACCTGTGGCCTGTTTTCTAACACGTTGAGCCTTGGTGCTCATGTCCGAAATGTATGGTTGAGTCTGGTCCTGTCATCTATGCATCATATCTTTCTACTACTTTCTTTCCAATACGCCACCTATATTATTTAAAAAAAAAATACTTTTTTATTTTTTAGAAATTTAGTAAAAATTTAATTTCTGTACATGGAGCAATTGAGTAATTTTAAGGAAAATCATACAAAATGAACTGTTCAAATCAATGTTGCACATAATAAAGTGCATAAAAACTGTCGCAAAGATGGAGCTGTCAAGTGTGCTGATATTTGAACCGTCGGCACTACCGCTGGATAGTAAAGGCCCTTGATGCACAACCCTGAACAATGGAAGTGATTGTGATTACGGCACAATGATAAGATCAGTTAAAGCAGCGATAACACAGATTTCTCTTCGTCGTTTTTATGACATTTTCATTTAGTCTCTTAATCCACGTCCTATGGGCAGTAATTAAAGCATGTGCTTGGTGAGCTCTTTCCTGGAGTGAGGGAGTATTACATTCTGACCTTTCCAGATAAGGATCCACACACAGGATTTCTAGTGCCGTACTTCAAGTGGTGCTTCTGAAGATGCCAAAATTGATTTATTCCCATTACCGAGGTGCTAGTTTTGGTGTGTGCAGTGTTTAGAAAGATGCTATTCTCTGGTAATTTACTCCACTCCAGGACTTTATAGGTCACACATAGCCTTTGTGTTTGCATTAGTATTTTGCCCTTTGTACACAGTCTTCACAGTACTAATAATCATTTGAAGAGAGTAGAGATGAACAATACACTGCCATTTAAAAGTTTGTGATCAATTTTTATTATTTTTATTCAGAAAGGCTGTATTAAATTGATCAAAAGTTACAGCAAAGACATGATACTAATAAATGTATCATGTTTTCCACAAAAATATTAAATGTATACTATGTAACACATCATCAATAGTCCATACATCATCAATCCTTCTTCCAAAACGTGTATGTCTTTCCCTTTCACAATGGATTCACTATGAAGCCTATTATGGGCTCTATTTTAACGATCTAAGTGCATGGTTTAAAGTGTCCGAATCCACATTTGCTAGTTTAACTACGGGAAAAATGGTCGCGCCAGGTGCATGGTCTAAAAGGGTTGTCCCTATTCTCTTAATGAGTAATAGGTGTGTTTTGGGATTTACGTGCGTTAAACCAATTAGAGTCTCATCTCCCATTCTCTTTAAATGCCAGTTGTGCTCGCGCCATGGCAGATTCGCTATTTACAAGACTGAATTTGATAGTGGAAAGACCGAAGCCGTCTCCAGAGCACAAACGGAACTGCTCATGCGCAAGGTTAAAGTGCACAAGCAAACCACCTACGGGACAAGCCGGATTCCACCATATCTTTATGTACACATTAATAATCTTTTACATTGTAATCCTTTTATTTCAAATATTTGGCATGTTTGTGTGCTGCTTTGCGTCCCTGTGTGTTTAATAAGCAGAGTGTACGCGCGTTGTGGACCCGCCTATAGGCGCACATTACTAACGTGCTCTTTAAATAACTAAAAATACATTTTGCCGTCTCCCCACCCCCCAATGAAGGACTAAGAGCCCATAAATGACTGTGGACTGTCACCTAAATGAAATGGGCATTAAAAAATGTACCATTATGCACTGTCACTTTAATGACTTTATGACTTTCTGCTATGCTTGAATTGCACTATTTTATTGTTTCACTGTAATTGTTTACTGTTGCTATGTATTGTGTGTATCAGATGTTGTTGTTGTTTATTCTTGTATTGGTTTGCACCTCGGTCTGTACGGAACAAAATTTCATTCAACTGTAATACATGTATACAGTAGAATGACAATAAAGTTGACTATGTCTATGACTAAATATTGCGCCATTGACTTTAGACCAGGTTTCAGTTGGTCAATGGCACATTCTATTTCTGTTGCCTCAAAATAGCAACGTGCCAACAATGCGCCAGAACACACCTCGTTTTCAGACCACCATGGGCGCACAAATGGGCGCAAATGCATTTGCTATTTAAACTTCTGAAAATTTGCTGTCTAAAAAAGGCAGAACAGAGGAGCTTCTGCTGCTGAAATGTTATAAAAGTTACGCAGAAAAGGCGTTTTTATTACTGAACAGGTGATTAAGGTATTTTATTGAAATGATAAATTGGCTTATTTAGCTCTCTAACAGCTCTCTTCATTGTAAGGCATTATCTATTGTGAAGAGTTTAATTTAATTTAATCTCAAGGAAGTACTGTGTCTATTAATGGGTATTTCTACAGATAATGTCTTCAGATAGTCAGCATGAGATCCTTCCATCAAACTAGTTAAATCTCTTAAGCCTAGTAGTGAATGTTTATGAGCAGTAGGATAACCATATTCATCCGCACAGAAATGCAGAGCCGAAGCACAACCAAAACCATGTTCTTCCGCAAAATGCATGCAGGTTTGTTTTTTAACCACTAGAGGGCCACAAGGTACATAGGATACCTTTAAGTAGCATAACTGTTTTCAACATTAATTATATTAAGAGCACCAAATCAGCTTATTATGATGATTTGTAAAGGTTCATTTGACACTGGAGTGTGAGGCTGGAGTAATGGCTCCTGAAAATTCAGCTTTGTCATCACAGGAATTAATTTCATTTTGAAATATATTTAAATAGAAAACATTTATTTTAAATAGTAATAATATTTTGCAATATTACTGTTTTTAAAGTATTTTTGATCAAATAAATGTAGCCTTGGTAAGCATAAAAGACTTCTTTCAAAAACATTTTAACATATCTTACCGACCCGCAATGTTTGTACTGAAATTGGTACTATATTGAGTATTAACATGACTCCTAATGGAGTTCTGCCAATAATTCAATTTTGATTTGTATTCTTGTCCACGACGTGGAGAAGTGCATTTTCCCTCCAATACATAATATGTGCTTTTCCTGCTGGAAAGAGTTATAAAGACAATGAAAAATCCTCCACAATTGAGGCCTGTTCATCAGGGAGTTGTTTTATTTCTACAAACTCCATCATCTCTATAATGCTTCACTAATTTGTTTTGACTTTCTTGAATAGCTCTGAGTGGGAGAGCGACTTTAACACGACCCAGCTTGAAAGTTCAGTTTCTCCTGCGTGATTTGCTCATACAAATGAAATGTGTGGTTTGGGTGACAACAGAACCCCTCACGTTTCGACAGAGCGTTGTGTAGAATTCCAAGGGGTTTGACGCTGCCCGGCCAACATTTGTGATCCAATTCAATTCAGATGGAATTCATTTCAACAAACCAGCCCTCATCACATGCGCTAAAAGTGACAAAGAGCTTTTGAGCAACTGGGGAATTAATAGAAGGTGGTAAAAGGCAAAGGAAAAAAAGGAAAGGAAAATAGATTTTGATTGACAAACACAGGATGCAATTAGTAGAGTGTCTGAGTGAGCGAGTGAGAGGGAGAAAGTGAGAGCACTGATGTGTATCCGTGCTCTGGTGGTGGAGGGGAATGCTGACTGGAGACTCTTGTGTCTTCTGCCATATGGTCTCCTCATAGCTCTGCTCCATACCCAAGCCCACAGCTACGCACAAGCCGCACCGTTTCAAGTGGAGGTTACACACAAAAAGCACACACCATCTGACTGATGTTTTGCATCCTGATATATCAAAACTATTCATGCGTCTGAGGTATCACCCATTTTTCCCCTGAGGGAACTGTCGACGAGTCTACTGAGCAGTTGTTAAAGAAATTTAGGGGGAAACTCAATTAAAAATTATGGTGATGAACAACACTAGTGGTTGCATTGAAAGCGAGCTCATTTATCTCAAGTGCGATGTGTTATTAATGAGTTTTTTGAGTTTTTGTTTACACTCCAGAGCTCAGTGTAAATAAATGAAGGACTGTATCTGTGGTTGGTTTTGAGGTTGACGGGGTCAGATGGTCAGGGTGAGGCCTGCAGCAGGGCTTTGTCCTCTCATACCTTTGGATCTGTGTAATTGCTGAGATGACCTGCTGAAAGGAAGTCCGTTCACCCTCACTTTTTATAGAGCAGCACTGCAGGCTCGTGTGCCAGTGATGGATAGTTAGTTAGTCTGGAGCCAGGGGCCGACACTAGGCAAGGTGGGATCTCGTCAAGGGCCTGCACCTCTACGCCAGCTCTCAAGCCCTTAGACCAGTGTTCTCATTAACACACAGTCATGGTTTGGCCTACATCTTACTGCAACCTGCACTGTAGCTTTCCCTGGACATCAGAGGCGTTTAGCTATGAAATGAGTTCACTTCTAAAGAGACCTGTATGGTTTTAATCAATGATATTCTTGCACAGCAAAGTCATTTGAAGATCCTTTTGATTCTGGTACTTAGAAACGCTTTTATTAAATTAAATCGTCCTATTATTTATAAACGTTGTTACATAAATGCATATTTATACCATCTGTAATACACAATGGGTTCATGTGGCATAGTGGGAAAAAAGTTATAGTGGTAACTGAAAGGTTATTGGTTCAGACCCACTATGGGATGGTTTTTACATTGTGTCATTGAGAAAGACAGTTAACCTCTGGTTGGTTCGGAGGGAGTGTCCTTACAATAAGTGTACTGTTGTTCACTTTGTATAAAACTCACTTTAGGGAAAAAAAGTAGGGCCTGAAACTTCAACAAATAGTCAGTGAAAAGAACTAAATATTATGGCTACACTGCTGTAGGTTATATGCACGAGGCTGCAGGCAGTCACAGCCATGATGATATAGAGCCATATCGCACGACTACAAGTTTGATATTGATTTTATACAGCAGTTTGACGGCTCAACTGTGTAAATAAATAAGAAAAAGTTTCCTTAAAAAGCCTATTTTGTGCTGAACTGCTTCCTTCCGCTATGGATAAAAATCTTGACAATTTAACAGTTGATCCCACCCTCCGTTACTTATTCTAACTAGCAACGAAGGAACTCTGAGTTGCTTCATTGAAACTTATTGTATTATGCAGAGGAGAGTGTTATGAAAGATAGAGATAGACTAAGCAAAAGTATTACCTGCATGATGCATCTGATGTAGCATTATTTCTTATCTTATATTCATAATAAAAAATGTCCAATGAGGAAAGTGATAAATATTGTCTTTGTATCATTTTAACGGTTGAGAGGATTTCCCATGACAGCACTAGTCAATGCATTTGTCTTATAAGGTGTTGTTTAAAGTAGAAAATATTGTCCTTGTTTACAACCTTGTTTCAGTCCCCTTTATAAAAGTCTTTGTTAGTGACTCACTCATAAAGACCGTCTTTGCCGCCATCTGATGGCATAATTATGTCATTTTCACTGGTCAAAATCATAATCACTAACAGACCATTTCTCAATACCAAATACAGCAAATAATGTATATAAAATGAAATATGATTTATTGAACAATAATAGCCATTATAAAATTATAAGAAGTTTGTACAGGGAATAAACACAAGAAAAAAATTCAGTCAAAAATACAAAAGCAGCGCTCTAGTTAGTACAGGACTTAAGTAAAAAAAAATAAAAAAAAAAAATAACATGAAACTTAACTTTGCCATTAGCCAAATCGATTTGCTCTGGAACAAGTAATCGATTAATAAGACCAAAGATTGCCCGTTTGGTATGATGACAAAACAAAGTATATCTCATGCTTAACCACATAAGCGACACATTTCCGTAGGACTGGCCTAGATAAAGCTGTTCTCAGCGGGTACATGAGAGCTGCATGGCCGCTGACATCTCCGAAAACATCGAAACCAATTTTCTAATAGTCGCTATGTTTATATATAAATTGCATATTTAAGGTCTAAACAACTAAATTATCACCCAAAAAACTCGTATACTCGTAGTATTTGTAAACTTATAGTGGGTTTGCTCCTCCGCCATTGACGCTCACTGTGAGAAATGCTGTCTGTATAGATCCGGCAGAAAAAAGCGGAGTGATACAAATTGTGAAACTGTTTCCGTGCGATATAAGTTGATGTGTAGAATGTGTCAAAAATGAAAGTGTCTGTATTACTCAGTATTTACCCACATAGCCACATGACAGGCTAAATGTGGATGTCCATCTCTACAGGAATGCTCGTTGGGTTGTGCCCATGTTTCCATGTGATAAGTCTGTACCTTTGATGTTTGTTTAGGTGTATATGAGTTATTAAAGGAATCATTTGGCACACTCTTTCTCACTTCCTCTCTCCCTTCTCGCACTCACAGTTACATGCAGTGCAGTCGTTGAAGCAGAAAATATTGCTGTCTAGATATTTGTCCTGGGGCTGATAGAGAGGGCATTGTCTTGGGACTCTCTCAGGCCTCCGAGCTCATAGTTGTGCATGGCAGCTGCAAAGTGTGCTTTGTTATGTGTCTAAGGATTGGGGTTCAAGACCTTGCTTTTTCTTGAAATACTAGGCAGATCAGAGGCGCACATGTTCCTAGGGGACCAGGGGTCGACGCTTCTCTGTCCAATTTTTCTATATTATTTATTTATTTTGATTCCCATGCTTTGTATCGCGTCTTCCCACAGCTTGATTTTCCAGGCCAGACCCTCAGACTGCCCTGCAGTGTACAGGGCCCCCAGGGGCTCTTCTCGCTCCTATTGTTCTCATTATCCAAAACACAGTATTTAACCTACAAACATTTAAAGTAAAACTGGGAACAGCTGTCACATTAGTGGGAGACAGCACTGGCAGTAATAACCAAAATACTGTAATTGAAGCCGTGATGTAATGCGAGCGCAGACAGAATAAACAATAGACTTACTTTTGTTTGTTGTCCTAGGCTGTTAAACAGTAGTGAGTTTTCCCTCAAGATAACTAGTGCAGTTATTTCGCTCAACAGCGCGCTGAGGGATGTGCTACAGGAAGTGAGGCTCCGGTTTGTTTGTTAGCATCGATGTTGTCGTTGTGTGGGCACTGCCGGCATACATGGCTCTTTTTCTCTCACGCTGCCACTCTATCTATCTCTCTCCCTGTCGCTTTCTGGCTTTCTTTCTCTGCAGGCCTCTAAACTGTAGCAGAGGGTTTGTGTCATTTTGCGCTGCTGTGTTTAGTGGAGGAGCATGTTAGCAAGCATGAGGGGTGGCATCTGGCAGCAGATGAGGATGCCACAACGCTGCATGTGAGCTGTGCTAAATATAAGTATTATGTCATAAACATTTCATTTAAGAAAATGGACTGTTACTGGAAACATTTATTGAGAAAATTAAAAAAATAAAGAATTTATTGAAACATGGAATAATTAAAGTCCCCCTGTGGTGAAAATCAAGCTTTTTATGTTGTTTATATGTATATGTGGTGTTTTTAATATGCTTTAAGATAAACCATGTACAAATTCATAAGTCAGCACCATTGCTGGGTATTTTCTCCTTAAAACTGCAGTGAATCAAAGACAGTCTCAAAATCACGGTCTGAAATCGCTGGTGTTTCTGACGTCACAAACTACCTTGTAACCAATCACGTCAACGCGTGATCGTCTACGAGTGGATCTCCGAGCTGGTGTGAGTGAGGGGAGGCAGGGCTAATTTGCATATTCATAGAACCGCGTATACTAATTGAGGCAAGGGTGTAGAGTTAAGTCAAGCAATTTTAAGGCATGAACTATTAAATATGTAATTTTGGTGATCAAAGAGTTGTTTTAAAGGATACAATTACTGACTACAGTGGGACTTTAAGACATCAGTAACAGGGTAACTAAAAACAATGTTGTTCTAATAAAGTTCATATATTTCAAAATACATTTACAATATCAGCACATCCTCTGGTGTTCATTTTTTTTTTCCGTGCCTTAACTAATAGTAAAGCGAAAGAGATGAACGGTTAACACATGCTCTGTGCTGCCATTTTTAACTGTCACGCCACGTTAGACTCAAAACTGTTTGAAGTTTGTTTTAAAAATGGCAGTTTGAAAGCTAAAAAAAAAAAAAAAAAAAACTTCAAGCTTGTAAGCTTGTATAATCGCATTTCTCCTCGAACAACTCATTGTGTCTTCAGATGAGTATGTTATATAGCTACAGTATGTGTGTATATCATATATTTATAAATGTACTGTATGCTTAAATCTCACAGGATAGCTACAGCGAGTGAGAAACTGAGCTCAGCTTAGCGTCTATTGACACCAATACTTGCTGTCCATTTGCACTGGCAGCCTGCAGAAATATGGCCTCTTAATTGGTGAATCATGACGCGTTGTAGTAGCTGTGATTGCCACCAAAGTGAAACAGTGAGATTATTAGCCATCCCGCAATGAAATTTATTATGATCTATAGGACTCTGTGTCTGAAGAGACCATTCCACCTCAGCGGGGAAGCAACAACACCGCTCTTATTAGTCATACTTCACTAGCTGTCAACAGCCACAAAGGCGACTCGTGATTAAAAATGAACACACTGCTTGTTCAGGACGGTCTCATGTTTGGTGTCATGAGCGAAATGTTGGATATTTGTGTGCTTTATTTGATGGAGCAGTTTTGTGGAAATACAACACTTTTGAAATGTCTGTTAATTTTCATATTGCGGAGAGAGAAAAGACGGGCGGAGATGATAACTGCAAATAAATCAGTGAGCGAACTGAATTCTCTGTTTCATAATTCTGTGGAAAATATGGTGAATGAAACACCCATTACAGAGAAAATTGAAGCCCTTTGTTCTTAAGCATTCACTTCTTTGGATATTTCCCTGGATGGAGTCGGAGATTTGCTGGGCCGGAGTTACCCAGATGAGACAAACAGGAATTAAAACGCCATATGCTTGGAAACGCTACCTCGGCACTGCTCAAATGCCTCTGCAATTTCTATCAGTTTAAAGAGGGAAATCTTCAGAGCACCTCAACCATTTATTTATATATTTTCATCCTGCTCATTTGTTTATTTGTTCCATCTCACTCCCTGTCATGTTCATCAGTTTTGCGAAGACAACCTGCCTCGTTTTTGTAGCCTGATGCTGTTTGGTTATTCGATGAGTTGTACATGTAAAAATGCACTGAAATGCCAATGTTTTGACCAAAATTCATCTCCATCAAAGGTCCTGAGAGAGTGAGCACCTGACAATGAGTTCACACTGGCGGGTTTCAGCGGGGTTAGATGGCTTGGAGCCTGGGAGCCCCTTCTTTGATTTGTAAAGCCGATGAGATGTTTCTTATTTGGAAGCCTGGCTCAATCTCAATCTAGCGGTGCATTAGAGGTGCTGTTCCCCTACGCCCCACCTAGCTCAGTTAATTGTGTGTTTTCAACCCGCTGTCGGAGGCTAATTTAACTATAGATTGAAATGAAACAGCCCTGGCCTCACATTTTCTGGCAATCAAGACTCCAATTTTACTGTGTTTTCTCAGCAGACATTAATGATTCCAAAGCTAATACTCATTGTTTGAGGTGACATAGCAGCCCTGGCATTTACTTAACCTTTTGTCTTATGTACAAGTCTGAGTCAATGCAGAATCTACTCTTAATTAATATCTTTTCTTCTCTCTGCCAACATTCATTTCTTGAATATTCAGGGACAGTCAAAGTAGACAAAGGCGGATAATTCAAAGATAAAGAACGCCAAGAACATTTTATTTAATCTCCCCCAAAAAGAGAAACTTGTTTCTTTCTTTTATATATTTTTGAGATTTTCAGGCATAATTAACACTCAGAGCAGCTTCTTGGATATGTTAAAACCACACTAACAAAGAACAGCTCGGGTCACCTTGAACCTTAAACTGCTGTTACGAACCGGGTCAAAAAAACAAAATGCGGTTTTTCTGTCGTTAAATGCAAGTCATTGATCTGTTAATAATTGAATCAGTGTTTTTATTATTAAAGAGTCTAATTAATTAAATGTATGTTATAAAAATGTATGTTATAAATATTAAAAAATGAGAAATGTTGCCAATAGCCAACTAACTGAAATAAGTTGAAGCACTAAAATTACTAAAACTAACTGAAAAAAATAATAATAACAAGAAATCTATATAATAAAAATGACAACAGCACATTATAAAGTCACTAAAACTTAA
>NW_027645782.1:0-56917 GCF_949319135.1 Squalius cephalus
CCTGAATGAAGATTATCTATTTTTTTGTTTGATTGTAGGTTTTCTATATTTGTTGTCTCTTCTACAGCTTCTTTCTTTGAGATTTCAGAGTCAAAAAATGAAGTTTTTCTCCAGCGAACAGTCCAATAGTGTGTTAAAGACATTTTATACCGAGTATCCAAACTGTCCAGGCATCCACTGTAGCAAAGCACAGTTTTGCTGAGGAGGTTGTAGCATACTAATCGTAGGTAGCTAATGTGGTGTAACAGGTTTTAAACCGTGCCATAGTTATGATATCACTGACATCCAATGATAATCAACATGTAAATGAATCCATGGAACATTTTATGCAAGAGTCTAATTGTGGAAGGCGGGCTTACTACCACAGACATAACTTATATTCAAACAGCATAATCGAAACCGGTGATGTCTTGTGCTCTCGAAAGCTTGGAAATCCACTGAAAGTTTTTTTTGTCTGCATTGCAGTGTAGCCCGAAACAAGATCAATGTTAAAGAGACTTCATTTTTTAAACATCGAGGGTTGCCTTTTGTAGCCCTAATACCATTTAGGCTAATTGCATTGACCAGATTGTCTTTGACTTACACTCATATGTCTCTAAAATGTGGGATTGTTACATTCTTGCATTTCAAGTGTAGTGCTTGCGGTAGAGTGGACTGAAGATTTCATTTTGGAGAGAAATGTTTCACTCTATTCATTTCCTCTCTTTGCTTTAATCATTTTGAGAAACATGTACAGAAACAGCTATGTAATTGTAACTTCAAATTAAACTTAGTCATTTTAATGCTTTTAGTTCCTTCTTGTTCTGACCAATTCATGCTGTCTTTGATGCCTATCAATGCACGGGAGTTTCCACCGTCATTTACCCAAGCCAAAGCAAAGTCAGATGGAAAGTGTGTTAAGCATTTTCTAGAAAATTCTTTTTTGTTTTGTTCTAGGTAGTGCACATGGAAAATCTTTTCTGTTTGCTTTCCCGGAGTTTGAGGCCCATATGTATTTGCACACAATTTTCCAAACCTGGGAATCCGAGCACTTTGGAATCCACCGCAGATAAGATTGTAAAGAATGTGTGTTGGGTTTAATGTTTGACCTCATCATGTGCTTCTGCACACAGGAATCCAGACACCTTTCTAAAGGGAACATGAGAAATGGCACACTTTCAGTGAGTGATTTCATTTATACAGTGCGGCACACTCGGATCTTCCTTTAACGTCTCATCGCAAATATTTGTTATGTTTACAATGTAGTTAATCTCCCAAAATAAGCTGTGTTGGAAACAGGTCAGCTCTACACACCCCCCAGCAAATCCCACTGTAAAAACAGGATGTCTCCCGCTAACTCTCTAAAGGCCGCACAGCTGCTAAACTATTGCACACACACAAGAGTAATGGGCGGTCGGCGCTGGACGCCACAAATGCTGCTCTTGCTGACACAGCTGTTAATAACAAGTGCTGTGCTCACTTGTTGCTTTGCACGCCATCTTGAATGATTGTTAAACCGCTAGGCTGTTTCTTCTCTCACACTCGACGCTATTCAAATCAGTCGAAGCCACAAGGGCCACATCAGCCGCTCACAATGCCGGAAATGAGCTCGACTGCTGACATGCCGACGGTTGTTTTAGCTGAAGTTTTGGAGCGCTTCCTTTTTAAAGTGAGAAATACTGTACTAACGGCATAGGAGCAGATACTGTAGCCAATCCTGAGGGATAAAGCAGCTACTGTTGTGGTCCAACTTGTTGAGACTCGCTGTCAGACCAAAATACAGACATTTGCATGTTTGTTAGTCACATTTACAAGATCAGAACTGTTTGAATTACAAAGCAGCTGATTGTCACACTCCATGTGCTTTATGGCTGCGTCTTATCTTTCTTCATTGGCATGTAGTGTGTGCTGCATGTGGGTTTATGAATAACTATGGAGGCCAAAAGTGTGGATGATCTCATTCATGCCCTTTTTTAGACTGTTTCATCCAAAATCTTGTGTGGATATACATATACATATATGCGCACACACACATACACCAAGGCTGCATTTATTTGATCAAAAATACAGTAAAAACATAGTATAAAATATTACAAATTAAAATGTTTTCTATTTGGACGCATATAATTTATTCCTGTGATGGTAAATCATCATTACATTATCATTACAGTCTTCCTTCAGAAATCATTCTAATATGTTGATTTGCTAAAGAAAAAATGATCAAGGTTTAAAACGGTTGCGTAATATTGTACTTTTTTTCCTAAATAGAAAGTATATAAATGTGTGTATTATGTGAAATGCTTATTATGCTTGTGTTATGTGAAAGGATCCTAGTACTTTGTTATATACACACACATGATAAATTAAGGCAAATATACAGTGACAAATGTTTCCTCTCCATTTTCATATCAGCAGTTTTTCCTCATTCTCAGTGTGTGCGTGTTTGCCTGCTCAGGAACTTTTAGTGCCGAGCTGGTTTCATTGTCATATCTAAAGGGAAGTGGTCAGTGTGATGTCAGTTGGGTGGTGCTCATGTGGCTCTGCTGATGCCGGCGTTGTGCTAATGACACAGACACTATTAATAGTTGTCTCTATGTGTAAGAGGGCAAAAATGCACCCCTCAGAATACCAGTGTAAACGAAACACCACGTCAAATCTTTAACACGCAAGTGCAAAAGAAGAAAGAAGACCACCTTGTGCAGTGTCTTATTACTGTGTCATATTAAAGAAATGGTTCTCCTAAAAATGAAAATTCTGTCATCATTTGCTTACTCTCATATGTTCCAAACCTGTATGACTTATAAAATATTATACAGTATCTGTCAATATTTTGGAAACAACACTATTTTTAATGTTTTTGAAAGACGTCTCCTACACTCATCAATCCTGCATTTATTTGATCCAAAAAAACAAAAAAATACAATATTGTGAAATATTATTACAATTTAAAAGAATGGTTTTCTACTTTATTTCTGTGATGCAAAGCTGAATTTTCATCAGCCGTTACTCCAGTCTTCAGTGTCACATGATCCTTCAGAAATCATTCTAATATGCATCATTTGATACTCAGTTATTATCAGTGTTGGAAAAAAAAATGTATTCATTTATTCAGGATTCATTGATGAATAAAAAGTTAAAAAGAACTGAATTTATTCAAAATAGAAATATTTTCTTACAATACAAATCTTTACTATCACTTTTATATCAATTTAATACATCCTTGCTAAATAAAAATAATTTCTTAAAAAAAAAAAAAGAAAAAAATGACTGGCCTCAATCTTTTGAATGGTAGTGTATATTGTTACAAAATATTTCTATTTTAAATAAATGCTGTTCTTTTTTAAGTTTTTATTCATCATAGAATCCTGAAAAAAGTATCATATGTAAATATATATGTATATATATATTAAGCAGCACAACTGTTTCCAACATTGATAATAACTGAGTATCAAATCAGCATATTATAATGATTTCTGAAGGATCATGTGACACTGATGCAAACCTGAATTTTCATCAGCCATTACTCCAGTCTTCACATAAATAAATTATACTTTAAAGTATATTACAATAGAAAACTATTATTTTTAATTAAAATAATATTTCACAATATTAATGTTTGTTTTTGTTTTTTTGTTTTTTTTTCCTGTATATTTGATCAAATAAATGCAGGCTTGATGAGCATAAGAGACTTTTCAAAAACATTAAAAATAGTAATGCTTCCAAACTTACACACACACAATAGTCAATGGTCACCCAAACTGTTACCAACATTCTTCAAAATATCTTTTGTGTTACGCAGAAGAAAGAAATCCATACAGGTTTGGAACAACAAGAGGATGAGTAAATGATGCCAGAATTTTCATTTTGGGTGATATCCCTTTAATGCTCAACATACCCTAATACATTGAGGACAAGTACCCAATGAATCAGAATGTGACTTATTAAAAATATATTTATCAAAACAAGTAAAGGGTTATGTGTTTTCCTGGACTTGCAGCTCTAATTGAATTAAACTGTTTGTTCCTCTAAAAGTTTACATATTCTATTGTATTGCTTGTAGAATTATTTTTCTGTTACAATTTAAGTTGTGGTTCTCTCTGTTCAGTCTGGCATCAGTGTGATGTTCCGCATCAAAGTAATTCGGGAAGAGTTTCAGTTATATGACTATAGTATTGATTCATTGTTCTTTTAGAATGAAATGATCATGTCAGAAAAAGCTAAATGGATAAGGGCTTTAGTTGGCTTTTGCAGCAGGACACAACAATAAGTATTCTATTCTGCTGAATTATAATTGCCCCTCCTCAAAAAAAAGATTGTAATGTTACTGTCTAACATTAAGTGTATTTCTATAGATGAAGTCTAAGTTTTATGTAGTTTGTTGTTAGACCGATGCCACAATGTTCTTAGTTACTGTTCATAATTATGGTCATTATTGTGTGTCCCTTTGTGGTCTTATCAACCAACCTAACACACTAACCTTTCCAGTAAGAGTAAATATGATTGTTTGTACAGCTTGACTGTTGGTTTTGTACACTAGTTTCTGTAGGACAGGTTTGGTAACTGCAATACTTAATACTTTGTCATGTAGAAGCTATTTTCCATATGTGCATCTGTGACATTTCTATACTACATCTATACATGGGCTGCTATTAAAACAGGTGGAAATCTTTTCACATGAATATAAAAAAAATATTTGAATATGTCCATGATTATTTTGCAGAAGACCTGAAAGTATAATGGTGCAAGTATTATTATTATTATTATTTATTTATCGCAAATGTTGATTACACTATTTCGATGGTCCACTTTAGACATTCTACTAACTTTAAGTAACTTTGCAACTACATATAGGCCCGGTTTCACAGACAGGGCTTAGACTAAGCCAGGATTAGACCATAGATCAATTAGGACATTTAAGTAATTTTTATAAACATGCTTAGAAAAAAACATTACCGATGTGCATCTTAAAACTAAAAAGGCACTGATATATTTTTAAGATCAGTCAGTGCAAGTTTATTTCAGTGGAAACAGCTCAGACTTACATTTTAGTCTAGGACTAGTCTTAAGCCCTGTCTGTGAAACCAGGGGATAGACTGTTAGGTTAGGGTTAAGGGTTCGGGTTAGTAGAATAAGTTGACGTAGTTACTTGTAGTAATGTCTGTTGGTGAGCATGACAATAAAGTGTTAGCAGATATTAAGCAGACAGTCTACTAATACTCTAATGACTGCTACACGACATGTAGTTGCAAAGTTACTGATAGTTTGTTGAATGTCTAAAGTCGACCATCAATATAAAGTGTTACCCAAAAACTTGGTCAAAAGTCATGTAGTGTATTCCAGCCTTAAGCTATTTCCTCATCTCTCACTTATAACAAAAAAACAAGCAAAACATACTAGTGTTGCTGCGTCAAATCATTATTGTTACTTAGTTAGAATGTGTTTCCCAAATGTTTTGTCTTATTTGTTTTGCCAGTAGGAAATGAACACAATGATAAATGCTCACACTCATGCTAATTTCACAGAAATAGAATACCTCACATGAATATGTGCGGAGTACAGTGATGTGTTAGTGGCTCTGTGCAGTGTTTACATTCAGTGTACTCTGAACCTAGTGAACCTTAGCTGCAGATGTTCTCGGATAACACTGGATATGGTGGGAGAGGTCAAAGGCCGACCTCTAGGATCAATATTAGCAATGATGACTTGGGAAACCACCAATAGCACCGACTCAGCTCCATTCTCAGGAATATAATGAACACTTTGTGGCACTTTCCAAACCATATAAAATCTTTCCATATAAACCATTTCACTGCAAGCAAATCCAGTCTCCATTCATTCCCAAACTGGAATACTCTTTCACTTTGGTAGCGCCTATGTGGATGGTTACATTATGCAGCAACTTCTTCTCACAATTTGTCCTGCTTATGTTGTGCAGCTGGAGGATTGTTGGCTGGAGGAAGCATTCCTATGGGAATATTTGAAATTCTGTAGCTGGATTTCCTGAGCGGAAAATAGTCAGAGGGAAAGTAGATGAATGGGAAGGCGGAATGTGAGAATTGTTGTTTCACTGTTCAGACATGATGGATGGATTACGTAACCAATGAGGTTCCTCCCAGGTGACTCACTGATGGATCTGTTAGCCAGTGAGAGTTCAAAAAAAAAAAAATTGATTCGCAATAAATCCCATAAGCCAATATTTAAAGCTGGGCTTTGATTGAAACAAACATGCCATAGCATCCTCGCATAATTTTCCCATTTCTCTGTCTAGTCCTTACAAACATGATATTGTTTGTACATGTGAGTCAACCCACTGAGCCAAAGTACGTTAATGTCATGTTAATCGGTTGGCGTTTCTTTCAGTGGTAACTCACTCTGGTTAAAGGGTGTAACCATGGGCACATGCAGACCCACCCATTTTACACTAGAATACACTCATTCAGAGGCCTGTTTGATTTTCCCATTGCTATAGCAACAGTCTTACGAGACTCTTACTGTAAAGTGTGAGTATGAGTGAGTCAGATTCTGTTTCATTCTGTTCAGAGGGCTGGTCAGATCAAACCTGTCCTTGTGAGTCTATAGTTTAACAATGACGAATGCCGTCATCTGAACCGATACTTCGTGCATGCAGAACTGTAATCTAATATAATTTCTGTAGCATTTCTGTTAAATGTGACTGTGCTCAGACTAGATGAGTGAACTCTTGATAATAGTAAACACTCAGTTCACACTAGAAATGCCACACAGAACATTTTATTAGCGCCCCGGAAAATCTGCTAATCGTGGTGGTGACTTTTTTTTTTTAAAAAAATTATTTGCTTTGTTTATAATCCAATTTTCTTTTTTTTTCTTTGTTTTTGGTAAAATGCAATTACGTATTTATGAATCCAGTTTCTTTAATTGTTTCTTTGCGAGACCCATTGAAGTTTATTGTATTGAATCCAATTTCTTTAATTGTTTCTTTGCGAGACCCACTTAAGTTTATTGTTTTGAATCCAATTTCTTTAAAAACATTTTTTTTTGCTTTTTTGTTTTATGTTTTGTTTTGTTGTTTTAATCCAATTTATTTCATTCTTGTTTCTTTGTAAGACCCAATCAAGTTTTGTTTTGATTGTTTTTTAATCTAATTTATTTCATTATTGTTTCTTTGTAAGTCCCAATCACATTTTGTTTTGTTAACTGTTGTTTTTTAAATCTAATTTCAATTTTTTTATTATTATTATTGCAAAAATACAATCCAAATGCTATGGAAGCTTGTTTCCACCATGGAATAAAAAATGTAAAATATTTTTTATCTCACAATTCTGAATTTTTTCCTCATAATTTCAAAATATAATTGTGTTATAACGTCAGAATTGCAAAAAATAAAGTCAGAATTGCGAGATATAAACTTGCAATTACGAGAAAAAAGTTGAATTATACGAATTATAAAGTCAAATTCTGAGGAAAAAAAAAGACAATTCAGATTTGTTTTCTTGCAATTGCGAGTTTATATGTGATTCTGACCTTATAACATGCAATTGCAACTTTATATCACGCAATTCTGACTTTATAATTCGCAATTGCAACTTTTTTTTATCACGCAATTCTGAAAAAATAGTCAGAATTGTTGAATAAAAAGTTGCAATTACCTTTTTCTTTTTTTTTGTTCAGTGGCGGAAACAGGCTTCCATACGATGTAATAGGTTTAAGGCAAGTCTGCCATGTAAATTATTTCTTCTAGTGCCACATATATTTTCTCATTTTTATTATCTTATTATTTCATCTTGCTAAGCTTAAGGTCAACATTTAAAACTTTATACTGAAGAGATACTATGGTGGCATCAGTCTGTTTCAGAGTTTAGCAGTAAGTGTCTTGCCCTGCTCAAGTGCTCATAAACACTGCATACCATTACTCCTCATTTGACACAGGAAGTGGTTTATAGTTAGCGCTCTTCCTGTTGTGGTTCAGAAGACTGAATGGAGACATCTGTACTCACTGAAACCCCATTGCAGGCCATAGTTGAGCTGAGCTGCTATTGATTTGAAAGAGGAGTTAGGGCTGGATCTTTCACACCTAACAACTCATAATTACAGACCTTTAGAAAACCCGACCTATCCACATGCAAAGGAAAGCACTGAGATCATTTAAGCCCCCGTGTTTCCGTTCATGTCTGAGTAAATGGTAAACTGGAGGTATTAAATTGATGCAAAGGTTGTGTGAATGTTGCTTGGGGGTTAAAAGTGGAATAATTCTTGAGAAAGAGTATCTTCAATTGTGCAAAAAAAAAAAAAAAGGATCTGCCCATGTTTAATCTGCATTCTATAGTGGCACATTCCTGTGTGGTAACCATGCAAACATTACCCAGTTTATAGACATTGATATATGCCAAAAGTCATCCTTAAAGAGCTTAGATCAAACAGAAGCCACAGACAGGAAAGGGAGAAGGGAGTTGACTCTTTCGACTGACGTTACAGATGCAGAGGGAAACAGTTCTGACTGGTTGGCCTAGAATACAATATTTTTATTGAAATTCAGTTTTGGCCAAGGCCTTGAGAAAAGCTGAACTATGAATGGAGAAAACAGTGTCTATGGGGAATTATTTGATTATTTATTCTTTTGTATGCTGTACACTGACAGAAATGTTTTAGTGCTGTCCATGATATGTATTTTAACCATTAAATCTAAATCATTTATTTTACATATATATTTCCCCATAGCCCCACTGTCTTTTACATTCAAGAGCCCTTAGATGAAAAATAATTGCGATTATTCATATGCATATATATATATGAATAATCACAATCGCAATTAAAATCATAATGTATTTGGACATTTAAGTCACATTTAATATATATATAGTCAGAGAGGCATAACCAGCCTTGGCCAATTAGACTTTACAGAGTGCTTGACTCTTGCATTGCCAATACAAGATCTTGACCAAAAATGTATGCACATCTTGATATATATCAAGATGTGCATACATTTTTGCATATATATATATGTATATATATATATGTATATATATATATATATATATATATGCAATGCAAGAGTCAAGCACTCTAGAGTCTACTATAATTGGCCAAGGCTGGTTATGCCTCTCTGACTCCATATTGAAATGAATGGGTTTATTAAGGATTGTTCCAAGTGGCTCATGATTTGATAGTTCTAAGCTATTGTTTAATACATTGTGCGTTTTCCACCAGGCATTACTTGTGGTATATGGTAATATTATTTTTGTAACGGGGGTGCATTTTCAAGGATTTGTCTATAATGATTAATATCTAATTGTTTGTATGTCTAGCCAGAGAGAATCTAAGGTGAGGGTCCAGATACATATCAGCTGCTGTGAGAGAAAGTAAAAGTAAAAATGCAGGGCCCCAAGTTCTCCATATTGTTTTGGTCAAGGTGGACAGTTTTATAAGAGGCTTCTTGTTTTTCAAACAAAAATGACTAATTGCATTATCAAGAGAGGAGTTATTTTTAACAGATCTCAAGATTATTTTTAGTTGAAAACTGGACATACAAAGTCAGATCCCTTCAAGTTCACAGAGGTGTCCGTGGCAGAGTAAACACATGTTCTACTAACATTTGACAAGCAGAAGGTATCCAAATACGTTTCATCTTATTTTTGAACACTGTATCTTATTTAAAGTGCCCCCATTATGCTTTTTATTTTACCTTTCATGTAAAGTGTAATATAGCTGTTTGTGAATGTAAAGGTCTGCAAAGTTTCATTGTTATTGTCAGTTGTTATTATCTCTCAAAAGAAAGTATACCGACACTGAACTGGCTGAAACGAGTCATCGGGAATTCCAGTCTTACTTCCTGCATGACCCTCTGTAGGTTCGAAACACATTTGCATAATGCCAGCCTATGCTCTTCATTGGCTGCCAGTGAACAATGTCTACTTTGCTCTGCCCTCAACTTGAGTTGTAGCTGAGACTGGAAGAGTTTGGTTTGTGTTGTGTTTTCTGCGCTTCAAAAACAAATTCACTGTGCATGCACTAACAAAGGATGAGAACTTGAGCTTGAACTGATATGGTAAAACCAACACCAATGTTACTGTTCGTATCACTGTGTATCAAGCGCTGAGGAAGCCTCTGGAGCTGAAATTCAGATATGGTAATAGGCGTTTCCATTTAGACACGGTGGACCAATCACAACAGACTGGGCCATCTGACCAATCAGAGCAGAGTAGGCTCTCAGAAAGGGGTTTAGAGAGACTGAATCCTTATTAAACCGTTTAGATAAGGTTTGTATATTGTTATGAGAATGTATATTATGAGACATAATAATGAAATGTACAGGTGCTGGTCATAAAATTAGAATATCATCAAAAAGTTGATTTATTTCAAGAATTCAACTTAACAGGTGAAATTAATATATTATATAGACTCATTACATGCAAAGTGAGATATTTCAAGCCTTTATTTGTTATAATTTTGATGATTATGGCTTACAGCTTATGAAACCCACAAAATCAAAATCCCAGAAAATTAGAATATTACATGAAATCACACAGTAATTACACAATAATATCATGGTTATTGCAAATCCTGCTGGAAAATTAAGTCAGCATGAAGTGCTCTGGAAATGTCCTGGTAGACGGCTGCGTTGACTCTGGATGTAATAAAGCACAGTGGACCAAAGTCCTCTTTTCTGATGAGAGCAAATTTTGCATCTCATTTGGAAACCAAGGTCCCAGAGTCTGGAGGAAGAATGGAGAGGCACACAATCCAAGATGCTTGAAGTCCAGTGTGAAGTTTCCACAGTCAGTGATGGTTTGGGGTGCCATGTCATCTGCTGGTGTTGGTCCACTGTGTTTTCTGAGGTCCAAGGTCAACACAGCCGTCTACCAGGAAGTTTTAGAGCACTTCATGCTTCCTGCTGCTGACCAACTTTATGGAGATGCAGATTTAATTTTCCAACAGGACTTGGCACCTGCACACAGTGCCAAAGCTATCAGTACCTGGTTTAAGGACCATGGTATCCCTGTTCTTAATTGGCCAGCAAACTCGCCTGACCTTAACCCTATAGAAAATCTATGGGGTATTGTGAAAAGGAAGATGCGATACGCCAGACCCAACAATGCAGAAGAGCTGAAGGACACTATCAGAGCAACCTGGGTTCTCATAACACCTGAGCAGTGCCACAGACTGATTGACTCCATGCCACGCTGCATTTCGGCAGTAATTCAGGCAAAAGGAGCCCCAACTAAGTATTGAGTGCTGTACATGCTCATACTTTTCATGTTCATACTTTTCAGTTGGCCAGCATTTCTAAAAATATTTTTTTTGTATTGGTCTTAAGTAATATTCTAATTTTCTGGGATTTTGATTTCGTGGTTTCATAAGCTGTAAGCCATAATCATCAAAATTATAACAAATAAAGGCTTGAAATATCTCAGTTTGCATGTAATGAGTCTATATATTAGTTTCACCTGTTAAGTTGAATTCTTGAAATAAATCAACTTTTTGATGATATTCTAATTTTATGACCAGCACCTGTACATTATGAGAAAATTTGTTTTTGTTTTTTTACTTGGATGCATGTAAACCTTTTGTAGGACACCTCCAAGACAAAGTTAGAAACCTTTAAAATAGCATAATTGGGGCACTTTAATTCTTCTCGCTGTTTTCACCCACTATAAGTTCTCAGTGAGAGTGAAGTTCAAATATTTCAACCTCTACACTTTACAAAATGAATGCATTACTTTAACAGCCCTAGTGTGCAGTAGTGTTTGATATAGAACAATTGAACACAAAACTGACAGTTTGGAAATTACGATTTTGAGGATCCTATCAACCACTTCCTTCAGACTGTGGGTTAAGTTTCATGGTTTGATTATAACTGCCCTGCCCACACACTCTCAGGCACACAGAGCATCGTCAGGCTCTGACAGGCTCCAGCACACTTCCTAACGTTAGTTCACACACACCAGCTTTAGATGTGTCTGTAGGCCACCCACTGACAGGCATATGTAATGCCACATTGCAGACGCCACCGCTTTGTGATGTTGGCTGCGTTATATAACTTTGTTAGGGCTGCCTTGATTCTAGTCATTGTGCTTGTCTAGTATACTGTTAGATATATTATTTATTTATTTATTTATTTGCAGGGCTGCTATTAGGACCTTCTTCTTTTGAAGGCTGTGTCCTGAAGCAAGTGCAACGAACATTAGAACATTATCTCTACACTAAACAATAGATTCAGTGTTGGCAGACTTGCAGTCAGCTACCTCTAACCTAAGGCCGATGTAATTGTTTTGGGCATAATGGCAATGTTGCCATGTATGCTTATTATAAGCAACTTTCTTTTCTTTTTCTTCATCTTGCTTATTTTTGTCTGTAAGATCTGGCAACCCTGCAGAACGGATAAGGCTCTGTTTGGGTGTGTCTACATCGGCTGTGGTTGACAGTTTTAAGTCGATCTTGATCAAAGCTGTTTCTCATGTTGTTTTTGAGATGTATTTAACCCATCAGTCAGTTGATTAGTGCTGCTTGCTAATCACTATACCTTCATTGCTGCTTTTTCAAAACCTTAAATATTAAGCATTACATGCATTATGTGATTAAGTTATTACTCACTTATTACTCAATTTTGAGTGCTGTCAAACCGATTAAAAGCGAATAATCGCATGAAACATAAAAATGTGTAAATGTATGTATATATATATGTGTGTGTATATATATATATATATATATATATATATATCTCATGCATACACACACACATATACTTACAAACTTTTATGTTTGATGCGATTAATCACTTTTAATCGATTTGACAGCATTAATGATTAATATTAATAAATATAAATGAATAATATATAATTAATACTACACAATTTATTTATATATATAATTGATCAAATTTCTTAAATTATTTCTTCTGTTAAAACTCAAGTATTATTTGAACTGTACAGCTGTACTAGTAATGTTTATGATCATTTCTTTAAGAATCAACATTATGCCACAAATACTGTCCACTGAGCTTAAGTTGTATTGAACACAGAATATTCTTTAAAAAAAGCTGTGAAATGGAATGTGCGGATAATATGTTTCTAAGATTAGATGCATTATTTAAGCCCAATAAAATAAATTGCTTGATTTGTATGTGTTTATTTAACTGTTTTGTTTTTTTTTTGCATTGTGAATGTGTGAGCAAACTGAGCATGCACATTTTCACATCTACCATCAGCCAGTCTGCAAAGCAGAACAGAACCACTCCACATGATGTCACTGTCCACCAATCAGAGGCCCAGATGGTCCATGATGTAAAAACGTATGTCACAGATCCATTCCTGCTGTGTCGAGTAATCAAATCCAGCCATCCAGTTTGTGTGTATTATTAATAATTTAAAAAACCTATCACTTACCATTCTAATAGGCTCTGCTTGTGTACACAGACTTTCATTAGTGATCTGTGTGTATTCTGCATGCACTTAAAAGACTGTATTTATTGTTGTGCTTCTCTGCAGTCCTCGGTTCATGGCTATGAGGCACAGTTTTCACTGCCCTATTAAGGTCATTGCCTTCAGCTAAGTGTGTTTCATGCATTAGAGGCACACATCCCAATTTTTGTAGTGAGAACTAACATAGCCTACAATTATTAAAATAACCATAAAAATGTGCTAGTTTTTAATTCATAAAATGTATGAATATTTTCGACCTGTTCAAGAACGCTGTATTTAACATTTAAATTGTACAAAACTGTCTTACTTTTGACATAGTCTGTTGAATTTATATTTAATTAATTGTAGTCAAATGTTTAAATAAATAAAATAAATATTTAATTAAATATTGATATTTAATCCATTTTAGTAAGATATTTTACTAGATTAAATTAAAGGAACCGTATGTAAGAATGGCAAGTGACGAGTCCTACACAGTAAGTTTCTGTTAATTATGTTTATGCTTCATGAGAGATGTTTCGCGAAGTAATTATGTATCGCAAAAATTTACTAATGGCGATTAGCCAAATATAATCGTAAAGATGTACGCTCGTATGTGACAGTACATTGTCAGAACAGTAGCTGTTAGTCTAACTTGTAACGGTAGGTATCTGTCATTAACGTAAGTACAAGCACAAGCCTAAGTCACTAACGTTATGTGTAACAGATATCAAAGATACAGCTATTCATTTAACTGACGCTATAAGTGAAAGCGACCAGCTGTATTTTTTATACAAATCCTTGTTTTATTTCGGACTTTGTCACGACGTATTTCGGATTCATAACGAGGTCTTTTAGGTTTCGTAACGTTAGACATTTTTATCCGACACGTTTGTAGCTGCAGCTGTGGTAACTAGAGCAGAGCTGGCAACCCGGATGCCGAAACACTACTGACTTCATGACTGGTAGATAGCTGGAGGGTGGAGCATCAGGCCAAAACACAACATGACAACATCAACATCAGTTGAGGGCTGCAACATAGGGATGGGCGATACCGCTTATTTTGTTTTCGATACGATACCGATACTTTCAAGGCCAGTATCGCCGATATCGATACCGATACCTCTAAACTGAACTTTTAAATTTGAAAATTTCTTAAATTATTGAATTACTAAGATTAAAATGGGTAATGATACCCACTTAACATTATATATTAAAGGCATTTTAACATTCAATATACGGCGTAATTGGAACTTATTAGATTATATTTTTATTTACACGTGATTACAATGTTTACTTGTAGTGGTAACCATGGAAATCTACAAAATATTATAGGCCTAGTTGAACTATGATCACTGTAATGTTAATTTCCATAAGGGACTGCCAGTGACCGGCTGTTGCACCCATAAAATGCAACCTTTTTATTCTGAACAGTGTATGATTTATATTAAAATTAGTTACAGAATAGAACTATGAACTTTTAACATTCAAAAAACAATTTATTTGCACAAACTATGTAGGCTACAATTTAAATGAGTTTATTGTGAAATAGCTCAAACATATGATGTTTTTCTGTCTTCTGTTAAGCATTGTTCTGGGCTGCGTTTCCCAAAAGCATCAATGGTTTCTTGTGATTCTTTTGGGAAACGCATCCCTGTTTGAATGCATTGTCGGCAGTGTGTGAACGCTCTCTGTGATTGATTGCTTCTGACTTGCAGCATTTGCGTGTGTTCAGATAAGCAGGAAAATAGTTATACTATACAATTATTTGCTAAACATAGGTTATTCATCCAATTCAATGCATATTGTATGCATTAAACTTCTTGTTAAACAAAATCACTGGTAAAAAAAAAAAAAACTGTAGTATCGATAGTTTTATTTGAGTATCGATACTTTCGATACTCGACGTCAGTATCGATGTATCGATACTTTGTATCGATACGCCCATCCCTACACTTTTTAAATGACAATATCCTGGCCGGACTGCTGTTGTCAGTGATATAAGTATTTGAAATGAACATGATTTCTTAATGTCTAGTGACATTTTATGATTAATTGAAATACATTTCTTACATACGGTTCCTTTAATTATTTAAAAAAATATTTTTTAATGATTTTAATTCATTTAAACATAATATACTGTATATGTTCCTACATTTTCTGAACAACCCTGTTAACACAAAAACGAAGTGTTATACATTTGGACTCTTTCTACATGGTTGGAAGACAGATTCATTCTTAATTTGCTTGGACTGAATTTTCAATCCTGTTACCCATTCTGATGTTGTGTTGAGTGTTAATGTTTATTGCTTAAAAACAAAATATCACCCATATCTAATATTAAGTTGGCCTATGGGTTAAGCACCTCCTTTCACTGTCCGTTAGTTGAAAACAATTCAATTTGTAATAGGCTACTTTAAGAGTTCCAGGTCCTGTTTTGTACCCTACTTGTAGAAAGTACCTTTGACATCTGCCATGGTTAAGCCAGAGAGAAAGAGGAAGTGTTTGCTTCCCATAGTAACTGTTGCAGGGGAAGTGAGGCATCTTCAGGGTAAAAAATGTGAGCTGTTATAGTTAAAAATGAGAACTAGTATTGAGTCATGGCCATTACATGAAACCAGAAATTTTCACCCTGAATTTAACCTCATTTTAATTTACCAAAGCAATCTTGCACGTGCGCGACTGTAGTCTGTACAGCGCCACCTGTTGGTTGCCTTGGGGAAAAGCAAAAGGAGCTAACTTCATATAAATGGTAAATTTCATATAAATTCAGTAATTTCACTTAAATGGCAATGAAATTTACCTATTAATTGTCATTTAAGTGAAACTGCAGAACTTAAATATACAAGCTTGATAAAATGATCATTCTATAGAGGAAAATTTCAGATGGCACTTAGAGGCTTTTGCATCTGAACTCTTCATATATATATATATATATATATATATATATATATATATATATATATATATATATATATATATATATATATATATATATATATATATATTAGGGCTGTTAAACGATTAATTGCAATTAATCGCATCCAAAATAAAAGTTTGTTTTTACATAATACATGTGTGTGTACGGTGTATAATTATTTTCTATATATAAATACGCACACATGCATGTATATATTTAAGAAATATTTGCATGTATATACTTTGTATATATATTTATATTATATATAAATATTTTATATATAAATAACACATTTTCTTAAATATATATATGCATGTGTGTGTATTTATATATAGAAAATAATTATACTCCGTACACAGACATAAATTATGTAAACACAAACTTTTATTTTGGATGCGATTAATCGCGATTAATCGTTTGACAGCCCTAATACACACACACACACACACACATATATATATATATATATATATATAGCCTACACACACACACACACACACACACACACACAGTGTGTTGAATGTTACCAGAATTAACTCATTGTTCTTATTTACAGTTTTAAATGTGCAGGAATATAACAGAAAGTGATGAGATATAGGAGATAGCATGGTTTGACCAGCTTTAATATGGTTTTCTGTAAATATGATTTTCCAGTGTCTGTAGATGCAACAGAAGCACTAAAACCTGAAAAGCTACGTTTATAAGATTACACTGAGAATGAGCAGCGGTGACACAGCACAGATGGCTCCACTTGGGCTTTTAATGGGGTTTAACCTCAGCAAACTCTATGACCTGACAGATAGAGTTATTCACAGCTGATGTCCAGCAGTGAGAGCCCGAGGGCTGACCCGTCACATTCTGAAGCCATGTAGAAGGCTAATCCCAAAAATGGGTATGGTGGTGAAAATTTGTATATTTATTCATTTATTTCTTAATTCCAAACAAATCCACAGTAGAGTCATTGCACGTCTCGAGCAACACTAGCAATCTAGCAGTCCTAGTAATATTTCTTTACTGAATGTATCTGCGTTTTTAAACTAATCGTTCAAATAAATGACTCAACGACTCACTTAGACAGTTGCTGCATCCCAATTCGCCTACATATAGGCTACTATTCCCTAAAAGTGTGTACTGTTTTTGTGAAGAAAAAGTGCATACTTTTGAGTGTGTAGCATAATAGTAGGCAAGCTTTAGGACATCCCTCTTTGTCATAATTGTGTCTTTAACGGACAGCTCAGGCGCTTAGTTACGTCAATCATCTTATCATAGACAAAATCGTCCACACAATTTAATTTCATACCATATCAGAGAGAAATGTAGTAGCGCGTTGATCTGCCAGTCGTACAGTAGGTCTATCATGCAGAGAAACGTTTTGAAAGTTAAAGGGTTAGTTCACCCAAAAATGAAAATTCTGTCAGTAATTACTCACCCTCATGTTGTTCCAACCCCATAAGACTTTCGTTCATCTTCGGAACACAAATTAAGATGTTTTTGATTAAATCTGAGAGCTGGCTCACTCCTCCATAGGCTTCCATGTTATTGAAACTTGCCGGCCCAGAAAGTTAGTAAAGACAATGTTTAAAATAGTCCAAGTGACTACAGTGGCTCAACCAACCTCAACCAGTTTATCAAGCGACAAGAATACTTTTTGTGCGCAAAAAACCCCCAAAATAACGACTTTATTCAACTATTCATATTCTTCTGTGTGGGCCTGAGTGAGTTCACGTAGTGTAACAGCGCAGCGCAACGTCAGAACATAGGCTACATGAACTCATGTCAGTGAGTCATTTTTGGGTGAACTAACCCTTTAATGACCAGATGTATCTTTATAAAGGTTCATAATGCTGATGCAGATTAAATATACAGTAATGTGGATAACATTGAATAAATGTTTTTTTGCCAGGTTAGATACTGATTATTAAACACTCAAACCCATTAATCTAAATCTCTTTACTCAACCGTCAGACTCACACATCCGCCATGTTTGTAGTTTCTTAACACATTTTATTCGTGTTTGTAGTTCTAAATCACCAAAGCACAATGGGTTGTGGGCAATATCAGCCGTTAGAGAGTGCACGGATCTGCACTTCGGATACTAACTGGAAAAACAAACTTCGATTTGGGACACACTAATTCTAATTTCGAAAACTATTTAGGATGGGTAGTGTGCGAATTGGGACGCAGCAAGTCACTCTCTGAATTTGGAACCGCATACTAGTATACTACTCGTGCTTCGTTTACCAAATCTTTCTACGGCAGACATAGCAAGATTAGTATGTGGTTCCGAATTCAGCAACTTGCTTTGTCCCTGTATTAATCAGCCATTTTGAACGAATCATTTGGTTAAATGATTCAATGACTCAATGATTTGCTGCCACCTACTGGCAGTTTAGTTTCATATTTAAAAGTATAATTTCATTATGGTTTAAGAGACGCGTGGATAGTGGTAGATTGAATGCGTTTATAATTAGACTATTAATAGTGAAATATGAGATAACATTGTTAAATATAACAGAGATAATAAAGTAATTGCAGTCGCATTGCATGAAATGCTTTTGTCTGTCTTTTTTTTCTCATATGGGGGCCTCCAACTGTTTCTTTGAAACTGGCCTCTGAAATTGCAAAGGCCGCCTCTGTGTGTGTGTGTGTGTGTGTGTGTGTGTGTGTGTGTGTGTGTGTGTGTGTGTGTGTGTCACATTACAAATAGGTTGTTGAACCTCTGTTGCATGTATCCTACCCGTTTCCTCATGAAGTTGGTCTGGAAGTCCTCTATCAGATTCTGTTTCCTGTGCATGTGTTGGCTGAGGAGGTCAGAGGTCATCTGAGGGTCAGACTTTCTAAAGTGACATCAAGCAAGAGGCTTATCAAAACAAATTTAATTACATTAAATGTGACAAAACTGGTTCAGAATGTCCAAAGGAAAAACATTAAAACAAAGAAAACAAGTAAATGTTGTACACGTGCAGGGGCTCAGTGTGCTTTGTGTGTTGTGTCAACATACACACGTTGTGATTGTTGTAAGAGGCCCATGCATGCAAACGGGAGGCTTTGGGTCTGTACAATATTATCCCAGTGTTTATATATCCTCCATATGGCCTCCTGTCCACCACTGAACATGGGTTTACACCATCTTTTTGACAAAAAAAAAATATAACTCCATATTATACCATTTAATTTTAATAGAATTTTAAAGGATGTAACTTTTATATATATATATATAGGCCTACATTAGACCTAGTGAGAAGGTTCACAGGGAATTTTGTATCGTGGAACAGGTTAGTTGTCACAACGAGTGAGAAATGTTGACATGGAGCAGCTAAATCTCCAATCTCTGGGAAAAGTCTGCTGACACAAAGAGAACGTGACAGAGCTTTTAATAAAACAAGAATCAACTTTGTTTTTGGCTTTTCAGAGATGGCGAGAAATAGCGATTTGAAATGTTGTAAAAGTGATGTAGAGATGCCATTTTTTATTTCTCAACAGGTGAGTAAGGTATTTTATTGAACAGATAAATTGCCATATATAGCTCTCTAACAGAGTTCATGAAGCATTATCTATTGTAGAGGGTCACTTCATTATAGTTGCTGTAGTGCTGTGCTGGAATTTATTTTCAAGGAAATATTGTCTATTAATGGATATAGCTGATGTCTTTAGCTAGTCAGCTTGAGGTCCTCTCCATCTAAACTGGTTATATCTCTTAAGCCTTGTAGTGAATGTTTAATGAGCTGTAGGATAATATCTATCTTTTTTTCTAAGTGCATGTGAGTATCTGCAGGTTGGAGTAATGGACGTGCCAAAAGGTAGAGGTGTAGAGAAATATCTCTGTATCTTTATTATTGGTCGCGGAAGCTCTCTGTCTGTGTGTGGGGTAGGGTTTAGGGTTAGTTTCTGTTGTAGCAATTCACTCATCACTCCAACGTGCAGCTATCCCTGTCTCCTATTAGCTATAAGAAAGGACCATATTAATCTGCAAAATGCATGCAATTCTGTTTTTTAACCGATAGAGGGCCCATTTAATCATAGTTTTTATAAATAAAGTTAAAGTTAATTTTGTCCCTCTTAAAACCTCATTTACACCTAGTATTAAGATATGAGGTGATAAAAAGTGGAGAGCTAAACAATAAACCCCAAGACGTTTTAGTCAATTTCACGCTCTCCAAACATAACCATATTAGTGTTCACATATCTGTTATAATATAATGAAATACTTTAAAGGTGATGATACACAGGGCAACTTTTTGAGCAATGTTGCTGGGAAATCTTGCCGATCGATTGTTGCTTGGGCACTTTCCCATTGAAAATTGGTAGTAAATTTCTGTCTGGATAATTTAGATCAGTCGTGGGCCCTGTGTCTCATCTGGTTGCCCGTTGACGGCAACATTGCCCAGCAAGATTGCTCAAAAAGTTGCCCTGTGTATCATCACCTTAAGTGAATATATGGCGTGAAAACATTCTGCCATTATAATTCTGTCATTAGTTATATGGCATCAACAGGAGAAGACGATAACCTGTCAATCTCTGACGCCCGGCAACACTTTGATTTAGTGATGATTTAGTTACAAAACCAGAGACGTTCACCCGAATCCGACTCATACCAGGTCAACCGTCAAAGGAGACGCATTTGAGACTCATGATACAGGTGTACACAGCGATACTTCTCGGCTGAGCGAGGCGGATCTCAGTAAATGCTCTCACTTCTACCTGTGTTTGTTGTCAATGTGACGTCCATTGTTTTAGTAAACTGCTGCCCTCTTCTGTAAGAAACCCGTAACTGCAGTGTTAGTTCAGTACTTACAGGGGCACTTCACTTATTCCTTCAGAAACTAAATGGAGCAAAACACTATCCAAAATCAGTCTTATTGCATAGCAAATATTAAAATTGTAATCAGACATTTGAAATAATATAAATAATTATTTGAAAAACATTGTTTATTTTTTTTAGTATTGGATCTTTTGTGACACTTCAGTCTATACGATTAATTTTGAAGACATGATGGGAACTCACTGAAATGGCATTAACAAGGTGTCATTATGTTACTGACTGACCTGACCCAAACACAACGTTACAACATGACAGAAAATCTAAAACCTTACACATAAACAACAATAAATGTGACTAATAACATTAATCACAGCTCACAAATTCAGATATTATATGAAATAGTTTAAGAGAAACATTAATGCTTGTAAACAACAAAAATCCCCGGGGAATATATATAGCATAGCACTGATGTATGAAACTGTCAGCACTGCAGTCGTGACTTTTCATTTATCTGCAGTCTCAATGACAGGTCATTTCATAAATATGTCATCTCAGGTTTCTTATTTCTCCTATGGGATTCACTCTTTGTGAAGATGGACAATATGAATTTTGCAGACTCTTTAGGATTGAAAGTGGCCGGTACAATGAGATACTCTCCTGGTTCAAGCTTGAAGAATCTCATCACATCTCTTGCCTTGATGAAGTTCCCACTATCTTCAATGGGGCGTTTGCGGTAGAAGAACTTGTCCGGGAGCTTCACATCTTTCATCTAAAGGAGAATTAAATATAAACTTGTATTCAAGCAACCAGTTTATTTAGTAAATATCATGTAATTTATGCATTTTCAAAGCAAAGTTTAACACTTTTGAGCTTGAATTATATTTTGTACTTGCCTCTGGTGGAATCTGTTGAAGTAGAAAATAGAATAGCACACCATTAATAAGTGGAAACCAAAATTACTGTATTTTTCTGTGACTCAAATAGAGTTATTTGTTAATACTGACCGCAAAAACATTGAAGCCGATGGCGTAGTTAGAAACTTCACTTCTGTTTCTCTTCCCATGGTTCTGCATGAGGGACACCAGTATGTTTTCAGGGCACTGACCACTACATTCCTTATCAAGCTCCTCAATCCTCACCCGAAACTGAGGGTTCGTCCAGAAAGAGTCTACAAGACATCCATTGAATTAGACCTTTGAGGTACATGCAGTAGGTACACATACACACACACACACACACACATACTGGTTTCCATGCTGAATGGGGACCAACTTTATGATCATCACTTGTGGGGACCACCCTTTCTAAAGGTTCTAGAGGTACGAAAAAAATTAGGGATACTTACCATAGCTTTGATAACTTATACACGCCTTCAGATATCTGAATTGATGAAGTAATGATTTGACCATGCGTTATGGGGACTTTTGAAAAATCGAGTTGACATGTCTTATAGGGACCAACTTTGCATAATATTTGCATAATTCACACAACCTCCCATTAGATTTGTGGGGACCTAATTTGCATAATTCACACAACCTCCTATTTGATTTGTGGGGACTTAATTTGCATAATTCACACAACTTCCCCTTTTGATTTGTGGGGACCTAGATAGAACAAGAAATATATTACTAATGACAAATAATAGGCATTTATACGAAGTAATTCCTCAGATTGCATTTGTCCATTTGCCCTTAAAAAAATGGGTTCAATCTACAACCAAGCTTCACTCTTGCATAGAACACCTATGGCCAGTTTCACAGACCAGCCTTAAGATAGTCTCAGACTAAAGTGTGTGTTTAAGCCGTTTTAACTGAAAGCACATCTTAAATTAAGTCCTTTGTGTCCAAGTGCCATTGTTTTGTCTCAAGATGCACACCAGTAATGCTTATTTCTAAGACACGTTTATAAAAGCTACTTAAATGTCCTAACTGAACTAAAGGCCTAATCCTGGTTTAATCTAAATCCTGTCTGTGAAACCAGGCCCTAGTGTTGTGCTTGTAATCATCTCCTCAACATGCAGAATATTTGTTTGGATCGATTGATTGTTCTTACAATTGATTGGAATATTAGTGTGATTGAAGTGGATTATATGTGAATGGAGAACTTTTTCACTGCAACAAAGGACTGCATGCAAGTAATGAATTATTGTCTGGATATTTTCCAACCCATTTCATACCCACAGGTCAAACATTTAAACCTTTCCACTTCAAACTATTCTTTCTATAATTGTAATTTTTTCGGCCAACCTCCCAGCATCAGCTGCTACTCATTCACCTGATACTTATAAAAAATAAAACAAAATCTACTACTAATTGAGCTTCAACACATTTATTCACTACTAATAAATGTAAAACTTTACGGTCTTCAAATCGCGGTTCTTCAGTGCTTCTGGTTCAGCTTTTAAACATTTGTCACAGTCGCTCTTTGCTTGTACAATGAACGATGTGATGAATGTGATGAATCGCTTCATGTGCCTTTCCACCGCCTGCACCTCTGTCTGCTGCCAGGGTGTCTTCTGGGTACTTTTACCTAAAAGTGGACAGAAAAAACAATTGAAATGATAAAGTGTGTGCTGGAATTCCAATCCGAAGTTCTGAATCCTATTATCAGTATTTATTAGGTCTGGTTATTACAGTTTTTCTCAGTCGCTTTGGTGCATTTCTCACATCACTATTTACATTTGCACAACAGTTAAAGCAGTTCTCAGAACAATTAGTACAAACTGCAAAACCTAGTTGATAACCTGCAAAAGCGTATCACTTGCTCAAAATGGATAGCTCATTCCTCAAAAGCAAGTATTCATGTCAATGAAAGTGTCAGTGTCATCAAGATGAAAAGTCCTGACACCATTGTTTATGAACAAGATAGTCAAATGGCTTGGTTATGTTTTCATTATGACAGTTTATTCTGTAAATGTTTTCCATTGCAAAAAAGTCAGATCTTGGTAACACTACCTGTACATGCTCAAGATAGCACTATATACTATTTGAACAGCCATTTGAAAAATACAGTAAAGTTACACATTACTGTATTTAGTGAGGTAACAGAGTACAAGACACTGAATATGTATGTTTCACATTTTTACTGCATATGCTCTTTGCAATTCTAATTTGTTCACAGCATTGTGCAAATGAAATAAATACAGCTATGCATAGAGCTATGCACAACTGTAAACAATATTGCAGTACATATTGGAACTGAACATACAACATACAGTACATAGTACTGTAATCATTCATGCACATCCAGATGTTCCTCATCAGTGAAAGCTGAGATTCACCTGAGAGAAATTATTCAATTTAGGAGGCATTTTCAGAAAAATAATAATAATAATAATAATAATAATAATAATTTAAAAAAAAGTGTAAAATTTGCTTGACAGATTTTGATAACTAGTTCAACATTTTTGTATGTAATGACTCAAGCAATGAAATGAGGACTATTAGTTTTATATGGAATGACTATTCAGCATTCACAAGTATAGTTAATTTTGACTGACATGACATAAGCAAATGATAATGTTATATAACAGCAGAGAGTTGTATGAAAGCAATAGATGCATGTCCAAAAGCATTTGCAGTTTGTTGGAAGGAATGAGAAACTGCTACTATGATGTGCACAAATGACTAAATGTTGTGGAGGTTGAACTAACTGTTGTGCAAATGTAAATAGTGATGTGAGAAATGCACCAAAGCGACTATTATTATTATTATTATTTATTAGGTCTTTTATTATTATTATTATTTATTAGGTCTTTTATTAGTCGGTTAGTCGCAGGACATACAGGCGCCGGCGCGATCATTTAACTTTCAATACTCTTATCTGTATGAATAAAAGGACAGAGTAATGCAAACTGTAAAGGTTCAACTCTTATTTCTGTAAACTCACAATAACTACAAAATGTTGTGCTTTGTAAAATAATGAAAACAATCAGGATGTGCTTTCTGCTGTCTCAGTGAACTTGAGCATCACAGAAATGAGCCGAAACTCAGCGTATACTCGCCTCACACCAGGGTGGGAATTATACCGCGGCCACGGCCGCCGTTGCCCTACACTTTGGCCTTCATGCCCCGTGAAAAAAAAATCATCGTACGGCCACAGTGGCCTGTGTGCCCTGGCCCTGTCCAAGTTCCATGTATAAAGCAGAGCATGTGAGCGGAGTGGAGCGGGAGCGAGCGGGGAGCGCGAGCGGGCGGATCTTGGACAGAGCGCAGAGCGGCAATTTCAAAAGGACAGAGCGTCGGCCTATTTCCCGCTCCAGTTTCGCTCCGCTCACACCACGAGTCTGAAGCATGCTTAGTCAAGCCTGACCCTGAATCCATCTGTCTTGCACAGTCATCAACAGTAGACTATTTTCAGTCAAAACTCAGCTCAATAATGGAGTTCAAAAACTCCAAACCATTATGTAGCCTACTATTAATAAGTCGCTCCGGAGTATAAATCGCAACAGTCAAAAAATGCGCCATGAAGAAGAAAAAACACATACAGTATAGGCCTAGCCTAAGTCGCACTGGACTATAAGTCGCATTTATTTAGAAATTTATTTCACAAAAAAAAAAAAACACAATGTTACAGACAAGTATAGCCTACTTGCCTCACAGACCTGAGACATATATATAAAGCTTGAAATGTCTACTTTTAAACAGAACAATTCAAAACGAAAGAAAACAGACTTCTCTCTTATGTAATCCGTATGAAATGTGCAATTCTCTCTGGCGCGTTCACTACTGCGAAGATCGCGAGTCAGCATCTTTCCAGCCGACACAGACATAAAAAAAATAAAAAACTGGTTTATTAGTAAACAATTAAAATGTCTCCTGCTATATTTTACATATTCATAATCATTAATTTTGCCGGTTCGTTGTGACAGCTTTTAGGTGCTTTATTGGCAGCAGCGCCACCCTTACATCGCATCAGCACCGAAAACATAGAGATTCTTTTCTTTTGGGGGCATTTTGTTTGTGTTCAGACTTTCTCAGTTGTTTTTAGGCGCGATGTTAGAGGATGCTGCTAATAAAGTTGCTAGTAGGCCCACACATTGGATTCACGTTTATTATTATAGGCTAAAAAAAATACCCCAGGTTTTATGCCGTTCGTATCATTTTATTTTGTTGTATTTATCCGCCACACCTTTAAGGCCGGTCCGTGAAAATATTGTCTGATATTAAACCGATCTGTGGCGCAAAAAAGCTTGGGGACCGCTACAAGTGATATACATGTAGATTTTTTTCCTTTTTTGGAGCGAGCGGGGGGCGATTTGAGTGGAGCGCGAAGCAAACTGCGTTGAGCGCTGAGCAATAATGATTGTGAGGGTGTATACCTTCTGGATGGAATGGTTCTCTCTCTCACACTCACATGATATAGAGGACTGAATGAATATTTTGAATGCTTTTATTGGCATTTGTGTTGTTTCTGAATGCTTTTATTGGCATTTATGTTGTTTCTATTGTTGTGTGAGGGTGTATACCTTCTGGATGTAATGGCGCTCTCTCTCTCTCTCTCATTAAAAAATGTTTTTTTTTATTAAAAAAGTCATAATCCATGTCTTATTCCAAATTAGGATGTTATGGTATCAATCTGAATGGGAAAACCATCGAATTGTACTCAATGGCCTTTGTGCCCTGTCATATGGCCTTGGTGCCCCTAAAAAAAAAAGAAAAGGTGGAGGCCAAATGGCCTTGCCCCTAAAATTACATAATTCCCACCCTGCCTCACACACACACACACGTGAGAAATATATCTATAGAAAGCTTGAAATGTCTGCTTTTAAACGAATCAATTCAAGTGGAAAATAAATACTCAGATTATGTAATCCGTATGAAATGCGAGTCACTGCGGAGATGACGAGTCTGTATCATCGACTTAATCTCTGCAGCCGAGAATATCAATAAATTATTACAATGTTTGTTTAGACAGTCTCCTTCTGACACAAGACACACTCAATCATTATTTTTGCCGGTGCGCTGCGGAACTTTAAGTGTGCGCTTGATCGCTAATTAGGCTATGTATTATATAGGCAATTAAAGGCTCATTATTATGAGTTATGGCTTATTAATATAAAAATGCGATTAGTTGACTAATAGCTTAATGAACGACTACTAGTCGACTAGAAAAAAAAAAAACTTTAGTCGAGGGCAGCCCTAGTATTTATGTCAGCATCTATATTGCAAGAGAAATTAATTTGCACTCTACCTATAAATAGAATTACACTGTCAATCAAACAGTGATTTTTACATTCAGTCACTTGGCCTGAAATGATCATTGGAGAAAAGGAAAATATATTAGGATCAATGTCTTGGCTGCAAGTTATTTTTATGCATCCATCCACTCAAACTGCTCCAGGGGTTAGGCTAGTTATTACTGATTCGGTGTTTTCATTTTTAGAACAGCTACAGTTCCTACTAGTGCCACAAAACACCTAGTAGATTCTAGCATCAACCAAGTAACCCTCTAAACAACTACAGATGGGTTCCTGAGCAACATGACTGTCAATCTCCCTCGGACTGGGGCTCCATGCAAGATCTCACCTCGTGGGGTCTCAATGATCCTAAGAAAGGTGAGAAATCAGCCCAGAACTACACGGGAGGAGCTGGTCAATGACCTAAAAAGAGCTGTGACCACCGTTTCCAAGGTTACTGTTGGTAATACACTAAGACGTCATGGTTTGAAATCATGCATGGCACGGAAGGTTCCCCTGCTTAAACCAGCACATGTCAAGGCCCGTCTTAAGTTTGCCAATGACCATTTGGATGATCCAGAGGAGTCATGGGAGAAAGTCATGTGATCAGATGAGACCAAAATAGAACTTTTTGGTCATAATTCCACTAAACGTGTTTGGAGGAAGAAGAATGATGAGTACCATCCCAAGAACACCATCCCTACTGTGAAGCATGGGGGTGGTAGCATCATGCTTTGGGGGTGTTTTTCTGCACATGGGACAGGGCGACTGCACTGTATTAAGGAGAGGATGACTGGGGCCATGTATTGCGAGATTTTGGGGAACAACCTCCTTCCCTCAGTTATGTAGTCAAATGATATGTAGATGAGGATCTGCATAGTAAAACTAGGCGTCGTAAGCTCCACATATGGTTATTTCGGGTGGAGATGCATGTACGCACAATCTTCCGCTGACTGGGATTTATAAAGTGAATTCTGCGCAGGTTCTGGCGTACGCACGGTTTTATAAGTCTGAATATTTTTTTGCGTACGCCATTTTTGGCTTTCGGGCGCACGTACACTTTTAGTAAGGTTCCTACGCACAGTTTTATAAATGAGGCCCCTGGTCTGAGATCTGGGTGTTAAAGTGCTCCTAAAGGGTCTAATTTAGTCTAAGAAATGTGTAAAGAGTTCACCTTTGGAAGAAGGCCTCACAGCACTGGCTCCTGTAGGCATCTCTTCATCTGATGGTGGTCTGGGTCTCTTGGGTGGTGGCGGCATGTCATTCCTCTTGGTAGGAGGAAGTGCCACCTCTGCTGATGGTTCTATGGAAAATAATCAAAGTTCAACATTTTCAGAAAGATACAATTTAAATGTACTATAGAATGCTGACAATACACTGTTATTTGTCACACTTATGCACTAATTATTTAAAATCATTAAAGTACAATAAACCCTAAACCTGTGCAATTGTTCATTATTGCAAGTATAATTGAACTACATCTTTCCAGCAGACATTTAATCAAATATAAGTGCAAGTAAATTGAGTATAACCATTTTATTTCATGTCTTAATCATCTGACATGATTCGTTTTGTGCCATGACACAACCAACACGAGAAGAGAGCAGATCAGCTAGTGTTTTATGAAAAATGAAAAATGTACAAGTTTCTCCTATGAAATATATTTTTTATGGTAGTAAACTCACAAAAAAATATTCACTCCAGAATGAATGTTTAGTGTAATTTAGTTGAAGAATAGCTTGGAGGCATTTGATTCATTACACAATGAGCCGTTTCGTCAAAAAAAACAACATTTGTTCAGCATACTGAAGCATCTTCTTTAATGTTGGCTATGATGTTAGAACAATATTTTTGTCTGTCAGGTCTTCACAAGTTACGTGACTGAAAATTATGAATAACTGCAAAATGTAGTAGTGTATTTTGACAGTAATACAAACCGTAAACAGTAGATGAACAGTGTCCCTCTTGTATGCTCCCGTCTTCCTCATCACAGTCAATAACGTTTCTGTGGAAGTTCAAAGTACAGCTTAACAATGGTATATAATGGATCATAAACACCTGGTATACGAATAGATGGTAGGGGTGTAACGGTTCACAAAATTTACGTTTCAGTTCAATACGATACACTTGTGTCACGGTTCGGTACGTTTTTGATACAGCAAAAAGAAAAAAAATGCCAGAGTAATTTCCTTGATTTAATTTTTTTATTCTTTTTTTTATTAAAACTAACATCATAACGTATGATTTTTTTTTACTTTGAGCAATTCTGGAGCTATAATTGACTCTTCTTAGGAGCATATAAAACAAAACGCTCCTTGGAAAAAGTGAAATGTAATATTGTAGTAGTTATAAACAAAGGTTTATTTTAGTTCAGATTAACATTTGAGGGCAGCAATTGTATTTACAATGTCAAGTCAAGTCATCTTCATTTATATAGCGCTTTTAACAATGTAGATTGTCTCAAAGCAGCTTTACAGAGATAAGCTTATAATTTAAGGTAACAGAGATTGTTTCGGCTTTACAGCAGAGTTAAGTTATTTCCATCTAAAGTTAGTTTTGATTGATTTGCTTCCGTCGCAACGATCAAGCAATGTAGCCGCTAAGACGACACCATTCCCTCTACACAGACTTTAAACGCGAACCTGTGAGAAACGCTGATGGCGTTCACATGCGCATTTAGAATGGGTTCTATAGTTATGTGCGTTTGAATATACGCAGGTTAGGAATTCCCTACAAGCCAAGCCTAAACAAAGTACTTGTCTTTCCTTATAAATTTTGATAAAGAATTTTATTTTATTTTGTTGCTTTGGGGTAGGAACGCGAAACGAACAACGCCTTTCCCGACAACGCCTTATCTGTAGAGTGGTAGTGGGATCCTCCATAGGGAGAGACTAGTTGGCACTTCAGCACTGCGTTGTCATCGGTCCAGGCGAAAGTCATTCGTCAGATCTGGATACGGCCTGGATCCGGCAGGCTGCAGGAAAACCTCGGGATAAACACAGACACTAAAATTAGCGTAGATGCCATTCTTCTCATGATGTAACGAGTACATCAGGATTTTTGGGAAGTGTTCCCGAAAGCTAGGTCAAAGAGATGTGTCTTTAGTCTAGCTTTGAACTGACAGAGTGTGTCTGCTTCCCGGACAATGGTAGGAAGACTGTTCCAGAGTTTTGGTGCTAAATAGGAAAAGGATCTACCGCCAGCAGTCGATTTTGATATTCTAGGTATTAGTAACTGGCCGGAATTTTGAGATCGCAATAGACGTGACGGACTATAATGCGTTAAGAGCTCGCTCAAGTACTGCGGAGCTAAACCATTTAGTGCTTTGTAAGTGATCAGCAATATTTTAAAATTTATGCGATGTTTAATAGGGAGCCAATGCAGTTTTGACAGAACCGGGCTAATATGGTCATACTTCCTGGTTCTAGTAAGAACTCGAGCTGCTGCGTTTTGGACCAGCTGTAGTTTGTTTATTAAGCGTGCAGGACAACCACCCAGTAGAGCATTACAATAATCTAGCCTTGAGGTCATGAACGCATGAACTAATTGTTCCGCATTTGTCAATGAGAGCATATGGTGTAATTTAGATATATTTTTAAATGGAAAAATGCAGTTTTACAGATACTAGACACGTGACTTTCAAATGAAAGATTGGTATCAAAGAGCACACCCAGGTTCCTAACCGACGACGAAGACTTAACAGAGCAGCCATCAAGTGTTAGACAGTATTCTAGGTTATTACGTGAGGAAGTTTTTTGTCCAATAATTAGAAACTCTGTTTTTTCAGAATTTAGAAGTAGGAAATTACGAGTCATCCAATTTTTTTATATCCGCTATGCATTCCGTTCATTTTGTGAATTGATAAGTTTCGTTAGGTTTTGAAGAAATATAGAGCTGAGTATCATCGGCATAACAGTGAAAGCTAATGCCATGTTTCCTAATGATTTCTCCTAATGGTAGCATGTACAGAGTGAACAGCAGCGGTCCTAGTACTGAGCCTTGTGGTACGCCATACTGAACTTGTGATCGATGAGACATCTCATCATTTACTGCTACAAACTGATAACGGTCAGATAAGTATGATTTAAACCATGCTAGTGCATTTCCACTAATGCCAACATAATGTTCTAATCTATTTAAAAGAACGTTGTGGTCAATGGTGTCAAATGCAGCACTAAGATCGAGTAACACTAATAGAGAGATACAACCACGATCGGATGATAAGAGCAAATCATTTGTGACTCTAACGAGAGCTGTCTCGGTACTATGGTACGGTCTAAATCCTGAATGGAAATCCTCGCAGAGATCATTTCTTTCAAGAAAGGAACACAGTTGTGAGGATACTGCCTTTTCTAATATCTTTGACAGAAAAGGTAGATTCGAGATCGGCCTATAATTGACTAATTCTGTAGGATCAAGTTGCGTTTTTTTAACAAGCGGTTTAATCATAGCCAGCTTAAAGGTTTTTGGTACGTATCCTAGAGACAAAGACGAATTAATGATATTAAGAAGAGGATCTATGACCTCTGGAAGTATTTCTTTCAGTAGCTTAGTTGGTATAGGGTCTAACATACATGTTGTAGATTTAGATGATTTAATGAGTTTAGTAAATTCTTCCTCTCCTATATCAACGAATTAATCCAATTTTTCCTCAGGGAGACTACAATGCACTGCCTGATGCGATACTGTAGTAGACGGTTGCATAGTTATAATTTTGTCCCTGATATTATCAATCTTATAAGTGAAGTTCATAAAATCATTACTGCTGTGTTGCTTGGAAACTTCGGTGCTTGAAGCTTTATTTTTCGTTAGTTTAGCCACCGTTTCAAATAAATACCTAGGATTATGTTTATTTTCTTCTAATAGGGTTGAAAAATAAGCAGATCTAGCAGCTTTTAAAGCCTCTCTGTAAGTAATTGAGCTCGCCTACATTTGAAATAACGAAATTTTGGTCGGCAGGAAAAATGGTCCAACGAACCGTTCGGTTTGAAAATGCGTACCGAACACAGAACCGAAAGCATCGTACCAAACAGTTCAATACGAATACGTGTATCGTTACACCCCTAATAGATGGTAAACAGAAAATCAAACAGAAAATCAAACAAAAGTCAAATAAAATACCACACCATCAGGATCTATCCCAATTTCATCCAAGTTCTTGCCATGGAACTCAGCTAATCTTCCTTGCTCAAGAGCCATTAGAACTTTGCTGATCTTGGCAAGTTGCAGGGTCTTCTCAGGGAGTCGATAGAACTCATGATGGATTCTTATGTCGTGTCCAAGAAAGTTTGCCAGCTGGTCCATCTCGGTGTCAGTCATATTCAGCACTGTTGAAAGGGTTGCGGCATGCTTTCGCAGTCTTGTAGATGTCAGTGACTTGGGACACTTTGCGTCACACACCTTTGCAAAGCCACGGAGGCAGTCTGACCCTCGAAAATATGTCATGGCTTCTGGTCTTGCAAACATATAGGAATTGTCTTTCAGAACCCCACAAGCCTCTCTCTGCTTAACAAGGAGTTCTAAGGCACATAGCATTTTTGAAGTCAGAAGAATTGGAACTGGTCGACCACGCTTCCCCCTTGCGATAACCCTTGTGAAGTGTCTGCAGAGATTGTTTTCCACTTCAGAGAGTGCCCAGTCCACATCCTCATGTGGATCAGAAGTGTCTCTTGATAGAAATGCAGACAAAGGCATGCTCGAAACCACTCCTTCCCTGCGCCGGTTAAAGAGAATCATCTGGGCTAGACACACCTTTGCCAGAAAAAAAAACAATTATTCCTGTCCAGCAAACCTTGCTCACACACACATCTTGATTAAAACCAGCTTCATGAGGACCTTTCACACACAACGTTATATTTCCTTATGGGGACTAGTTTCATCATATTCAACACACAAGTTTGAACTCAAACACTGACTGAAAGTGTGTTGTGGGGACGTCGTGAGTGTCCATTTTAAAGCAACAATTAACCTAGAAAATAAATCCCTGTGAAGGATAAAACTGGCCCTAAATACTCCACTAGCACTAAACTACAGGACACATGTCGTTACATGGTTTAATGTACTAATTTACACCAGATACGCATCAAAATATGCCTAAAAATCACTAAACCATGACAAAGAGAGACAGTAGACCTAAATCTTTAGTGATGAATGTGAACGTACCTGTTGAGGAGAGTTGATCTGAGCAGATTCATCATCCATCTGAGTCTCTGACTGGAGAGAAGGATCAGAAGCACTTGCTGCGCTGGTTTTAATGGCAACGCTGGTTATCTGTAAGAGACAACATTCATAATGACAAGATATTAGAACATGGAAACACAAGAGAGAAATCTGAAGCAGATACCACATGATTTCAGAGAAATAGACAAATCAACTTCATCTAAAACATTTATTCCTGTCCAGTCAACCCCTGTCTGCGCTCACACACATCTGGATAAAACCCGGCTTCATGGGGACCTTTCACACACCTTCATGGGGACCTTTCACACACAATGTTATAGTTCCTTATGGGGACTAGTTTCATCAAATTCAACACATGAGTTTGAACTCAAACACTGACTGAAAGTGTGTTGTGGGGACGTCGTGAGTGTCCATTTTAAAGCAACAATTAACCTAGAAAATAATTCCCTGTGAAGGATAAAACTGGCCCTAAATACTCCACTAGCACTAAACTACAGGACACATGTCGTTACACGGTTTAATGTACTAATTTACACCAGATACGCATCAAAATATGCCTAAAAATCACTAAACCATGACAAAGAGAGACAGTAGACCTAAATCTTTAGTGATGAATGTGAACGTACCTGTTGAGGAGAGTTGATCTGAGCAGATTCATCATCCATCTGAGTCTCTGACTGGAGAGAAGGATCAGAAGCACTCGCTGCGCTGGTTTTAATGGCAACGCTGGTTATCTGTAAGAGACAACATTCATAATGACAAGATATTAGAACATGGAAACACAAGAGAAAAATTTGAAGCAGATACCACATGATTTTATAAAAAGAGACAAATCAACTTCATCTAAAACATTTATTCCTGTCCAGTCAACCCCTGTCTGCGCTCACACACATCTGGATAAAACCCGGCTTCATGGGGACCTTTCACACACCTTCATGGGGACCTTTCACACACAATGTCATAGTTCCTTATGGGGACTAGTTTCATCAAATTCAACACATGAGTTTGAACTCAAACACTGACTGAAAGTGTGTTGTGGGGACGTCGTGAGTGTCCATTTTAAAGCAATAATTAACCTAGAAAATAATTCCCTGTGAAGGATAAAACTGGCCCTAAATACTCCACTAGCACTAAACTACAGGACACATGTCGTTACACGGTTTAATGTACTAATTTACACCAGATACGCATCAAAATATGCCTAAAAATCACTAAACCATGACAAAGAGAGACAGTAGACCTAAATCTTTAGTGATGAATGTGAACGTACCTGTTGAGGAGAGTTGATCTGAGCAGATTCATCATCCATCTGAGTCTCTGACTGGAGAGAAGGATCAGAAGCACTCGCTGCGCTGGTTTTAATGGCAACGCTGGTTATCTGTAAGAGACAACATTCATAATGACAAGATATTAGAACATGGAAACACAAGAGAAAAATTTGAAGCAGATACCACATGATTTTATAAAAAGAGACAAATCAACTTCATCTAAAACATTTATTCCTGTCCAGTCAACCCCTGTCTGCACTCACACACATCTGGATAAAACCCGGCTTCATGGGGACCTTTCACACACCTTCATGGGGACCTTTCACACACAATGTCATAGTTCCTTATGGGGACTAGTTTCATCAAATTCAACACATGAGTTTGAACTCAAACACTGACTGAAAGTGTGTTGTGGGGACGTCGTGAGTGTCCATTTTAAAGCAACAATTAACCTAGAAAATAATTCCCTGTGAAGGATAAAACTGGCCCTAAATACTCCACTAGCACTAAACTACAGGACACATGTCGTTACACGGTTTAATGTACTAATTTAAACCAGATACGCATCAAAATATGCCTAAAAATCACTAAACCATGACAAAGAGAGACAGTAGACCTAAATCTTTAGTGATGAATGTGAACGTACCTGTTGAGGAGAGTTGATCTGAGCAGATTCATCATCCATCTGAGTCTCTGACTGGAGAGAAGGATCAGAAGCACTCGCTGCGCTGGTTTTAATGGCAACGCTGGTTATCTGTAAGAGACAACATTCATAATGACAAGATATTAGAACATGGAAACACAAGAGAGAAATCTGAAGCAGATACCACATGATTTCAGAGAAATAGACAAATCAACTTCATCTAAAACATTTATTCCTGTCTAGTCAACCCCTGTCTGCGCTCACACACATCTGGATAAAACCCGGCTTCATGGGGACCTTTCACACACCTTCATGGGGACCTTTCACACACAATGTTATAGTTCCTTATGGGGACTAGTTTCATCAAATTCAACACATGAGTTTGAACTCAAACACTGACTGAAAGTGTGTTGTGGGGACGTCGTGAGTGTCCATTTTAAAGCAACAATTAACCTAGAAAATAAATCCTTATGAAGGATAAAACTGGCCCTAAATACTCCACTAGCACTAAACTACAGGACACATGTCGTTACACGGTTTAATGTACTAATTTACACCAGATACGCATCAAAATATGCCTAAAAATCACTAAACCATGACAAAGAGAGACAGTAGACCTAAATCTTTAGTGATGAATGTGAACGTACCTGTTGAGGAGAGTTGATCTGAGCAGATTCATCATCCATCTGAGTCTCTGACTGGAGAGAAGGATCAGAAGCACTCGCTGCGCTGGTTTTAATGGCAACGCTGGTTATCTGTAAGAGACAACATTCATAATGACAAGATATTAGAACATGGAAACACAAGAGAGAAATTTGAAGCAGATACCACATGATTTTATAGAAAGAGACAAATCAACTTCATCTAAAACATTTATTCCTGTCCAGTCAACCCCTGTCTGCGCTCACACACATCTGGATAAAACCCGGCTTCATGGGGACCTGTCACACACCTTCATGGGGACCTTTCACACACAACGTTATAGTTCCTTATGGGGACTAGTTTCACCAAATTCAACACATGAGTTTGAACTCAAACACTGACTGAAAGTGTGTTGTGGGGACTTCGTGAGTGTCCATTTTAAAGCAACAATTAACCTAGAAAATAATTCCCTGTGAAGGATAAAACTGGCCCTAAATACTCCACTAGCACTAAACTACAGGACACATGTCGTTACACGGTTTAATGTACTAATTTACACCAGATACGCATCAAAATATGCCTAAAAATCACTAAACCATGACAAAGAGAGACAGTAGACCTAAATCTTTAGTGATGAATGTGAACGTACCTGTTGAGGAGAGTTGATCTGAGCAGATTCATCATCCATCTGAGTCTCTGACTGGAGAGAAGGATCAGAAGCACTCGCTGCACTGGTTTTAATGGCAACGCTGGTTATCTGTAAGAGACAACATTCATAATGACAAGATATTAGAACATGGAAACACAAGAGAGAAATCTGAAGCAGATACCACAGGATTTCAGAGAAATAGACAAATCAACTTCATCTAAAACATTTATTCCTGTCCAGTCAACCCCTGTCTGCGCTCACACACATCTGGATAAAACCCGGCTTCATGGGGACCTTTCACACACCTTCATGGGGACCTTTCACACACCACGTTATAGTTCCTTATGGGGACTAGTTTCATCAAATTCAACACACAAGTTTTAAGTCAAACACTGACTGAAAGTGTGTTGTGGGGACGTCGTGACTGTCCATTTTAAAGCAACAATTAATCCAGAAAAAAATCCCTGTGAAGGATAAAACTGGCCCTAAATACTCCACTAGCACTAACCTACTGGACACATGTCGTTACACGGTTTAATTTACTAATTTACACCAGATACGCATCAAAATATGCTTAAAAATCACTAAACCATGACAAAGAGAGACAGTAGACCTAAATCTTTAGTGATGAATGTAGGGATGCACCGATCCGATACTCAGTATCGGAATCGGCTCCGATACTGCCATTTTTGGCGGATCGGGTATCGGTCAGACAAGGCCGATCCAAATCCGATATTGTGCGTATACTATTCAGTGTTATTGTTAAGCCCCACAAACATTATAAAGCACCATAAGTTTTCGTGCACAATATTTTAAGTGTTCTGAAGCCATTATACAGTATAATGTGAGATATAAATTAATATTTAAGTGTTAAATTCAAGATCACGTAAACGTTTCCCTCAGCTGCGGCTGTCAATCATTCTTCATTCAGCACTCAAACAGCGCGTCGCGTCCGGTTATGACAGAACACACGATGAAACTCTCTCCAAGATGATTCAATGTTACTATTATTATACTTGATCTGTAGATAAAGGTCTATGGTTTCACATAAAACAACTTTATCTTGCTGGACTTTATTGCTGTACCTTAATCATGTTACTTTCCACCGGGTGTCTGTTAGATCACAACAGTAGAGTAAAGTCAGGTACTATTTGTTCTTCACGCGCACAGTAACTGAAATTTAAAAGAAAATGCTGAATAGACTATTGCATAGATAGATACTGTATAATACACTATGCATCATATGTATTTTCTTTGTGCTTTAAACTTTTCAATGCGGACTCGACGCGCTGCGCGCTGTGACTCATGTTGCTTCAAGAGCATCATTCTGCGCTCGGGATGCGCATAAGCGCTGTGGGCCGCACTGTATTGGAGCCTTTCATATCGTAATACAGGGACGCAATGAAAGATTATTAATAGCCGTTCTTGTCCTGTCCTATCTATTATGTTGCTACCTTATTAAACAGCTGTGCTATACATTTAAAAAATGTCTCAATTTTATAGTAGGATATAAAATAATTGCTATTTTTATCTTGTTTTTCATGAATGTATTTTACAACAATACAAAGAGCAATGTGTAAAGTTTTACCAGATTTAGTGTTACACTTATTGTCTCTAATTTGTTCTCCACTAAACATTTTTTTCACAAAATGTTCAGATTTTATACAATTAATTGTGCACTCGTGATTTTTCTAGACTAAATTTTATTGCTGAATTATCCACTAATCTAGTTTATAATAGCATTTATGTCAGATTATGATCATATATTTTTTGTTGGTGTTTTTCTTTTTTTTCAGTTCTTATCAGTTTAACACAGAGTAATAGAAATTCTACTTGATTAAAAAAAAACTGCGCTGGTATCGGTACGGATCGGTATCGGCCGATACTCAGAATTTTTGGTATCGGATCGGTTCTGAAAAAATGGTATCGTTGCATCCCTAGATGAATGTGAACGTACCTGTTGAGGAGAGTTGATCTGAGCAGATTCATCATCCATCGGAGTCTCTGACTGGAGAGAAGGATCAGAAGCACTCGCTGCACTGGTTTTAATGGCAACGCTGGTTATCTGTAAGAGACAACATTCATAATGACAAGATATTAGAACATGGAAACACAAGAGATAAATCTGAAGCAGATACCACATGATTTCAGAATTAAAAAAAAAGAAAAAAAAATACAAAAACATTTACAATTAAAAAATGTCTTCATTTTACATAGTTAATCTTTAGTTTATTTTTGTGATTACATTTCACCCATAAGTTGCAATAAGGCCATTGCATGCCACACATAACTTGCAGAAAGAAAAGTGGCCTAAGACTGTACCACCTCACTCTTTAAATGTATAAATTTTAGGGGTGGGGTAGAAACACTGACCTAAAACGTAACTTAACTTATCATTTATAGACATGATTAGATTCATAGATTTCTAATAGATTCAAATTATAATCTATTCAACCAACAACTTGCTTAACATGTTGCAACAATGATATATTCTGTACACAGTGTGCTTTGCAACATACTTGTGTTCTCCAAGGGTAGTCTTCTCCTCCATAATCATAGGCAATTTCTTCTCCTTCTTTAATGTCATCCAGGGCAAACAGACAAAGGTGAGGCTTTCCATTGACGTCAGTTTTCTTCATCTTACAATTTGGATATTTGTGGTCATCAATAACGATCCGCCGAAACGATCCATCTTCTCTTGAGGCATCAATACTTAAATATGAAAGCATGAGAAAAGGATGAATACAAGTATTACAATATACCACCCCAAATCAGTGTCTTTTTTTACTATAGTTTAGCACAGGGTTTCTCAAACTCAGTCCTGGAGGGCCACTGTCCTGCACAGTTTAGCTCCAAAACTGATCAAACACACCTAGCTGTGAGTTTCTAGTGATCCTGAAGACATTGATTAGTTTGCTCAGGTGTGTTTGATCAGGGTTGGAGCTAAACTGTGCAGGACAGTGGCCCTGCAGGACTGAGTTTGAGAGACCCTGGTTTAGCATAAGGAATATGGTGCAACTTGACTTCTTACCACCATGTTTTCCCTCGCCAAATGAAATCAAACATAAATGCAGCACAGGATGCGTGGTAACATGTTCTTCTTCTCTGCAGCTCTGCATCATTTATCATATCTCCCCTGTACTCAAAATCACCTTTGCAAAAGGCACCCTTTGCGAATAGACCACGTCCTGCAAAATACAGAATTTTTTTTTTTTCACCAAAAATAAAATCTTATAGATAAAGGATGCCAAATACACAAAAAGACATCAATAGTTGGCAGCAGTATGGTTAGGACATGCATATGATGGTAAATATTAAATGATAAATCACACCACCTTACCTTTCACTGGATTGATATACTTCACATCTAATTTGAATGTTTTGTCAGTCTTCGAAACAACATGATGCATGGCATCCTTAAGGGGGCTGATTCGTGGTGGCATTTCAAACTGAGAGAAAAAAAATTGTAATAAATAATAGTGTGAAAATGGGGAGACATGCAGAATTAAACTAGCATGTTCAATAAGTAGATAAGAATGTTATTGTAATGTAACACTGCATTACAATGATATCGTATGTATCAATGTAAGACAAGAAATCAGAACTCAAGGATATCACATTTATTGACTAACTTACTAGCCTTGAGGGCATAAACTCAACATTTTCACTTAGGCTCTAATCTCTCACAAAACCAACATCTATATAATCCCAGGTAGCCTTGACAATTAACTACTTATTTGGCTCTTAACCTAACTACTCTTTTGAACGATCTCGCCATACAAACCCCAGTTTATTTTAAGTTACTGTCATAATTAAAACAAAGTTTATTCATTTAAAGCTACTTACCATTTCAGTGTTTTTATTTTTGCCTAACGTTACTTAATTGCTCTGTTAACGATATCAATACTAAAAGTCAAACACAAGTGTGATATTCCTCCCCCTCACCCTGTCCTGACAAGTAATAAAACATAACATTACCTTTAATTTAAAGTAGAAAATAATCTACTGTCCAGCACGCGAACTAGACAGAAACAGACTTAATAACCCAATTCCTTCATTAGCAATCAATCAGACTAAACACCTGACGACACTTTTCAGTTGAAATGAAGTACTTAACATTACATTGTATGATTTTGTGATCGCTTATTGGAAAAACACAAAAACACGTCAGGCCACACTTAGCCTCAACAATTAGCACTAACTAGCTAGCAGCTAACGTTAGCCCGCTGCCTAATCTAATTAACCTAACTGGTTTCATACATATGTGCTTAACGTACCTTGAGCTTCACTTTTATCCTCTGCAGAAGTTTAGATCCTTAGTTGGCATCTCCAGTAAATAATCTTCTTCTTTGTCTTCCGTGTACAGTATCAATTTAATACTTATATTTTCAAGTTGTTGTTGAATTCCTTCCTTATGAGGACCCGGAAGTGGGCGGTACTCAACCATAATTGGAAAATGTGTGTGTGGAGAAGTGAGTGCATTACCAGCCAAAAATGTTTGGGGGCGCAGCTGAGCACACACTTCACACACTCACACTACCTCATAATCGTGTGTTATGGGCCAATGCTGAAACTCCGCCCAGCACCTTCAGAATAGTTCCTCTATTCAATTCAATGGGTCATCCTTATGGGGACCTGATTTTTGGTCCCCACAACGCAAGAGGTCCCCATTACGTGACTGTGTAAACAGATTCTTGTCCCCACAACGTGATAAATACCAACTCACACACACACACACACACACACACACACACACACACGGCCAATATTATGCATAGACACCCAAAAAGCATGTTGCATGCTGTATCTAATATTTCTATTCATGCATGCTAGTATGTAATTGTATGAAATGCTCACATGCCACTGTCTCTCATTATATATTTATGAGCTACCTTTATTATTGAGGCAGCCACCGGCTGTAGTCCCATCAACCCAGCTGTCTTTGTAACATGTGGAAGTCCATTTGCATTCAGAGGAACTGTCCAGAAAATCAGGACTGAGACAGCAAATATCAATGTCTTCGAAGTTTTTGGTGAAGTCCTCCATTGACATCCTGCAGTAAAATATGAGTTACTGAAAACATTTGATTCATTAATGCTAGAGATCATATCTGAAACTACAGTTAATGCTCACCAGAACTCCCCGTCATTGGCCAAAGAACGACACTTGGATTGCTCCTTCTCACTCACTTTGTTCCACAACGATGACCTAAAGTTATGCAAAAGCATATATTAAAATATTACATGGGGTTATGCTCGCTGAGAAACTAACAGCAGCAAATAAAGAGGAAAAAACAGATATACTTTTGAACTGAAAGTACAAGCTTCTGTTGTAATTAGTATTTCTCTAAAAGGGTATAGTTGAATTTTCAATGGCACAGAATTAAATAAAATAACAAAAAGGATGGAAATAAAGTTAGCAATTGTACCTCAGAGTCAATTTAAAGTCCATTTAATATTGTTTAACCATCTTTTTATATATTATCATACAGATTTCTCATTTTAACAGGCTGAAATGTTTTAAAGTGATCATCACAATTCATCAACTCTTTTTAAAAGTAATTGATGTTTGTCCTTTGTTCCCCACCCAAATGATGTCATTTCCCAGAGAGTGATGTCACTAAAGAACTGGCTTTTGTTTTATAGGTATATTCGATTACAAAAGACTGACTAAAGGCAACAAAAGCTCATTCATTCAAAATATCCATCAGTGAATGAGAGATAGCAGGGACCGTTGAAGTAACTCATGCAAATTAAAAATCAACGGAAACTTGACAACCTCCAGCGATTTAATCTATGTTAGTGTGAACATTCCTTAACAAGACTAGACAAGATTTTAAACTAAAAACAGAAAACGGTTTGGCCGTTTATTTACACGACAGCGTTTTGGGGGCCTGTGCAAGTTTTTGAAAACGGTAATGTTATAATTTCTGTGTAAAGTACAAAAACGCAAATTTGTGAAAACGTTGACATCATGCACATGTGTATTATGTTCAGTCTATAAGTGTGTAGTGTTTCTTTACAAAGTGACAGCGCCAATGCACTGGCCTGGCATGAATAATACAGTGCTTTTAATCGTTTTAGCGGATCCGTGTGAATGGTAATACTTTTGATAATATTGTCGTCTGTATGCAAAAAAACGCAAAGTAAAAACTTTTACATTTTTAAGAAATTGTTGTCATTTAAACGTATAGATTAAAAAAAGGCCTACACACTCTAACAATGAAGGAAAACTGACAATTGTGAGATAAAACCACTACTTCAATGAAAAAACGGCAAACGTTTTGGTCACATGCAACGTTTCTCAATGCCATTGCCTAATGAACAATACTCAGTGCAGGAGCCATCTTAACATAAGGTTTTGGTTATTCTTCAGATATTCAAGGAATTACCCCAATATATATATAATATATATAATTGATCACCAATTGCTATCATCTTGATTGAAATTTTAAAAAAAAGACAAAATTTAATTTAAATTAAATTTTATTTTGCATTCATGGGGACTTGATAAAAATAGCAGCTTTCAAAAATGGCAGCATCAATGCAAACCAAAGTAGTGGTATAATTTAAAATTAGTTGATGTTGATGTTTTGATCAAAGAAACCTAGAAAAAAAAAATATGGTATTCAACTTGGTGAGCTTAATATTTGATCTAATATACTGCATATATGATAGGGACAAAATTACTTTTAAAGATTTACAGTTTGAAAGCTAACAAGCTAACCGAAAAAAGTTATTTAGCATACTAATAACTTAATACAACACTTAATACAAACCTCATTAAGACTATTTATTTATTTATACTTAATATAATAGTCATGAATCATCTAGTGGTACAAACAAAGAATGACGCTTGATCAGGGTTGTGATTAGTGAACCTATAATTTCATATGACTCTTACTTGTCACTCCAGTCACCGGTCCACTCGCCTTTTCCCCAAGGGTTCAACACTCTCACCAGCTGAACTGGTTTTTCTCGGCATGTTACCTGTAGAATACATCATGACATGACACTTTTAATGCATAAATACAGAATATGCCACTTGCCATTTCACCAGGGATATTGTGAAATAACCTATTTACCTCAGGACTGAAGTGACTGAATACAATGCTTTGAGTTACATAAAGTACAAAACATTATTTCAAGAAACTTCTCTTGCAAAATCACAGGCTTGACGTAAGAGATACACAGGAATAAATGCAAACAGAACAAAGGACATATCAAAGTGTGGAGCTCATGCTGAATACATCTGAATGCAATTAGTAAATAAATACTGGTGTACACAATAACAAAAATGGTTAATATGAAAACAAAGCAAGTATTGTTGTAGTTCAGGGGTGCGCAATCCTGTTCCTATAGTATAGAATAGATCAAACCTGCAGAGTTCAGATCTAACCCTGATCTAACACACCCGTCTGTAATTATCAAGCGCTCCTGAAGATCTAAAATAGCTGGTTCTGTTGTGTTTGATCAGGGTTGGAGCTGAACTTTGCAGGAAGACAGATCTCCAGGAACAGGATTTGGCACCCCTGTTGTAGTACACCTGTCTTTCTATAAAAATCAACCTCAGGCTTATTTAAAATTTTCCCAGGTGGTTACATGTGAAGACAGGTCCCAGAACAGAGCCTTGAGGGCACTACTCAGGAATTCAACACAAAGTTAAAGTGCAGGAGGTTTTAAAACTAAATGGACTGGAAATGATGCAATGGAAAGAACAAATTCAGAAAATCTATCTATCTATCTATCTATCTATCTATCTATCTATCTATCTATCTATCTATCTATCTATCTCCCTAATCTGATGGCACTGTGATCTGACATTTGATTCTGTGCAGACTTACCTTGTAAACCCCCGTCACTGAATATGCATGGCCTTGAACAATGCCATTGGGTAATACTGTGTTTGCAGATGTTTTCTGATATGGTAAGAAAAAAAGACATATTGAATCAATAATGCTGCCCGGTGAAATATTTATTAGGAAATAGGTAAAGATTGTTTTTTGTAGAGCCAATGCTCTACATTGTTCCCTTACATTTTAGAAATGTTCACTATAGTTCACTTTAATGCAAAATACTTCAGTGAAGTGTTTAGATGGACATGGTGATAATCTGGACAAGCCTGAGATCACGCTTACCCCCAGAAAGGTGCCACACGCCATCAGAGCCTTTGCTTTTGCTGCACGGTTCATCAGGCTCCACAAATCAATAGAAGGTTTTGCTGTTTCAAAGTGCATGTGGATGCCACCAGTGAAGTCCAACAGAGCCTCAGATACAAGACCAGCGTGCATGTCAGCATAGGAGCCACACACTCTGTAAAAGCCATTCAACATTTCAATATAGTGAACCAACTAGCCTTTAATGATTGATTCTGTGGGATTACTCAAATTGTTGATGATTAAAATAGACCATGGGTGTCCAATCCTGCTCCTGGAGGGCCATTGTCCTGCAAAATTCAGCTCCAACCCCAGTTAAACACACCTGAACCAGCTGATCAAGGTCTTACTAGGCTTACTAGAAACTTCCAGGCAGGAGTGTTGAGGCAAGCTGGAGCTAAACTCTGCAGGACAGTGGCCCTCCAGGACCGGGTTTGGACTGTTATCATTGTGACAATGTCCAGTACTTCTATCTGTAAGGCAACTTCAGAACCAGGGTACATGCAAAACATAAAAAGGGCCAAAATCTCTTGTAATTATGGTTAAATAATATTTGGTAGCACTTTATTTACAGTCTTGTTCCCCATGTATATACATACTTATTATAGCAATTACAATAACTGGGTAATAACTAGGTACTAACCGTGAACCTACCCCTAAACTTAACAATTACCCATGTAGTTACCTTATATTACCAGTGCTGTCTTGGGTAAGTACACTTACTGTAAGTACACATACTGTAAAATCAAGTGTAACCTAATATGTTTATGTTCAATAAACAAACATGCTTTTATACTATGAAAGAAGAATCATTTTAAGAATAAACCTACTTGGCATAAGCTTTCTCCAGCAAGGCAGGCCAAAACTCATTAGATGTTTTTGAATGAACAAAAATGAGTTTGCCATCGATTGTTGGCAGTTTGTCATCAATGACAACGTCAATCCATTTCCCAAACCTCCAGAACTATATGAATAAAGCAGAAGGCTTAAGGACTGATCATTTGATTTCATAAAATGTATTTAAGTTATTTAGAAAAATACCAAAGAACTCACTCTAAAGTGAAATATCCCTGCATAATCTTCACCAAATGACTGGCCAACTGGCATGACCTGGTCCATGACATCCTTCTGAAAGGTTAAAGCTCCAACTGAAGCAAGAAACCAACAGTTTCCTAAGGTAAAAGCACAAACATTAGCAAAAATAGATATTTCATTGAGTTAACAAAAGGCATTCTGGTCTATATAGAGTGATGCTATTTACTGCACAGATACAGTATCATTCAAACCAAACACCTAATGGAGTATGTAATAAACACAGATATAAACATACCTAAATAAGATCCTTGGGAATAGTCAAACCTGGAAACCCCCTTAACAATGAGTTGAGGGTCTGCCACTATTTTCTAAAGGGAGAGAATAATTAAATTAATACATTATACAATGAAATTTGCCCTATGGATTTGGGAACAACTGAAGACATTTAGACTTGTATATTGTATTTTGAATCTGCTTTCCTAAAGACACTTAAAGGCACAGTACGCCTCTAGAGGTTCCTTTTTCAAAACAATAACAAAGGCGTAGCTTGATGATGCCATGACGATGAACGTGGAAGGAGAGTTGTCTTCTTCACCTCCACAGCCGATGGAAAGCAATCCGACTTATTAAAGTTACATTTAAAGTTCACCTCCTTTCCTGAACTTAAACTTTGTTACAGTTATGTTTGATCACTTAAAGGGGTCATATAATGGTACATGCACTTTTACAAGTTGATTGTACTGAAATGTGTGTTGGCAGTGCCTGTACACAACCATCATAAAATGATAAAAATCCATCCAGTGATTTTTTTTTTTATTTCCTTATATGTTTTACACTCTCTGAAATCAAGCCGTTCGATTTTGTGACGTCACAAAATCGACGCCCCTCCCACGATTGTGATTGACAGCAGCGTTTCAACACAGACCCGCCCTCGCTCATGAGTGAGCTGTCTGTCATCATAGTGCATTGATATGCTGGAGAAGAATGGCGTCTAAGCGATTGTGGTGTTCTGTTCTTGGGTGTAATAAGGAACACAGCAGTCATTTTGATGGAATATACCCAAAGCATTGACGTGGGGATTCCCTCGCGGGGATTTCCCACGATCAACTGTCCATGCTTTCATGTTTGCCGAATCATTTCACACCAGACAGCTTTACAAACGAGTGTCAGTAAAGCTGGTTTTGCTAAGAAGCTGTTCCTGAAAATAGGATCGGTACCAACTATTCGTGATCCTGCTGAACCTCCAGAAGAAGTGAGTGTAACGTTTTATTAACCTTTATATTAATATTTATATTAATCTTTGCAAATCGCTTGCTGCATGCTTCACGATGAATGCGGTTTACACTCAGGGTACATTACAGCATGTTTTCTATGTACGACGTTCTCAATATAATTCCATGTTTATAATGAACACCGCGTTATGGTTATTGTGTTATAAACGGTGTACGCACAGAACAGAGGGGCGGGGTGAGCAAAGCTCATTATCATTTAAAGACACATGCACATAAACGGTGTGCTGAAAACAGAGCTGTTTTTGACCAGGTAAAATTAGTGTTTTTTTTACAATACTAATGAGAATTTTTAATTAAAGTATATTACAAACTTTTAATTTAGAGACTAAAGAATCATATTAGCTTGTACAAAAATGGCATTATATGACCCCTTTAAATTCCCCTAATTTTATTTCATTCTAATAAAACAGCCGCAAATGCTGAATTACTTCTCATACACGTCACTTTATCCGATAAATTACAATTGTGGGGTAACAGCGCTGTTTTACAATCTTACTAAAATACATTTGAGTGTGTTGAAAGTTATGTTAAGGTTACTCTGTGCGTTCGCTCGATGGCTGGTATGAGACACTTGTTGCACATTGCAGTAACTTAGATCAAAATTAGAATATCATATTACTAAAAGCTGCTTGTGTTGCTAAATGGCATGCACTTAATTTCAAAATATATTGTATGGTGAAGAAAATGCTGTACTGTTACTACAAGCTCTTTCTGATTATGCCATGTTAGCCACTTGACTGAATTACATTGTCTCTGAGGCATGGTACAAACATGTTACTCGCGGTAAATCAAGAATACAAGAGATTCAAGCAATAAGACTAACCGTGTTGAACTATATAACAATGATTCGTTTTCTGTCGATAAAATCCAAACAGTTGCTCACCTATCTAATAAAACACATAATATATTAAAGCATAATAATTATTAAACACATAACATAATATACATATTATAAACATTATATTAAAGCGTCTTCTACCGGTAACATGGATATGTCATTGACAGACGACATAATGACATGGGCCATTACATTGGTTAAAATATCTGCTCTTCTCTGGATTTAAACATTGTTGGAAACATTTGGGATCTTGCAAGTACACGTCAACAATATATATAACATTGTTTGAGTGTTTTTTGGGCATTTTAATCCAAAAATAGTACATATTGTGCCTTTAAGATGCCTTGCCACAATTGTAAATAAAAAATATGTTGGGAAATGCTACAGATAAACCTGTTTTTACAAGCCCTAAGAGACATTTTGCAACATTTGATGATGACAGGTAATATTCAAGTTCTTGTAGATCCATTCAAACAATAATGTCTATAAACTCTTCTTGAAAGTTTCTGAAGGTCTGGAGATGGAAAGTCAATACAGGTAACTTACTGATGGCCTAAACCATTTGATTTGTTCCATATCCAATCCAAGCTTCTTCTTTGGGTCAATGGAGCTGCTGTCTGAAGGGAACTTCTCATCAACATATCTCCTTTTATTGGTGAAGCAGCTCTTCTTCAACTCCTGGTAGTCCTGATCCAAGAATTTCAAAGGGACGTCAAGAGTGCCCGTTTTGTCTCTTGTGGGCTGTTCATCCCCGGGTATTCTGTTCACACGAGGTGGTGGCATTTATACAGCTGTAAAAGTCAGATTTTTAGGAAAAAATCTAAAGAAAATCAGATAAAAGTGTCACATCTGGCATTGTTTACTGGTGAGATGACACAACACTGTTGAATGTTTTGTTTCCAAAGACATGTAAGAGATAAGAGACTCTAAGCTTGTTAGACCTGTTTGGGAGGGAAATCTTGTCCCTTTGAAAGACACATCTTGATAGCTTTTAAGAGACTTACAATATAATTAGAGATTAGACTCAGTTTTTTTAAGATGTAAATGATATACTTCAACTTCAAGGATAACAACTCACCTAATTGAGCAGTTTTCTCTTACTAGGTTTGACCGATTCTCTTTGTTCTGCCCTAGGCTCAGGAATTCTGCGCTCAGACCGAATGATGTTTTCAGGAAGGGTGTAGAGCAGTGTGGAGGTTTTGTTTTGCTCAGAGACACTATTGCGTAAACTGAAAAAGACTTCCAAATTCCTCCCACCTGTGCAGTTGCGTAACAGTTTCACCATATATAGCCTTAACTCTAAAAAAAAAAAAAAAAAATGCAAATGAGCGCACAAAGCGCTCAAGACCTTCAAATGTCTTTTTAAGATTGTTGCTAAGCCAATTAATGGTTTGACGGAAAGGTTAGTGTGTTAGATTGGTTGACAAGACCACAAAGGGACACACAATAATGACCATAATTATGAACAGTAACTAAGAACATTGTGGCATCGGTCTAACAACAAACTACATAAAACTTAGACTTACTTAACTAGAAATACACCTTATGTTAGACAGTAACATTCCAATCTTTTTTTTTCTTTTTTTGAGGTGGGGCAATTATAATTCAGAAGAATAGAATACTTATTGTTGTGTCCTGCTGTAAAAGCAAAGTAAATCCCTTATCCATTTAGCTTTTTCTGACATGATCATTTCATTCTAAAAGAACAATGAATCAATACTATAGTCATATAACTGAAACTTTGCCTGAATTACTTTGATGTGGAACATAACAGAAAAATAATTCTACAAGCAATACAATAGAATATTTAAACTTTTAGAGAAACCACTTAAAACAGTTTTATTCAATTAGAGCTAAAAGTCCAGGAAAACATAAACCTTTATTAGTTTTGATATATATTTTTCAAATTCTGTCAAATTTGATTGAAAAAAATATATATCTTGCATCACAATAAGTGTATTGTGATTGTCAAAACATTTTAGTAACTAGGCTACACAGAATCTTACGTTTAGTGACAACATATTACACTGTTTACGTACAATTTCTGGTAAGCTATGTTTTTTTGTTTTTTTTATTGCTTGACAAATTTCTCGATTTCAATTCAATTCAATTCTTGTGATTTGATTCAATATTGACTCATTTGGATACATATTAGGTACACAAGATAGGCGTTGTTTTTTCTCAAGAAAAAAAATCTCACCTATAATGCTGTAAACATACAGAGAGCCTTATCAGCTGGTAATAAGGTTAAAATAACTCGTTTTTTATTATATATTATTTTACTCAGTGTGATTGATAGATATTATGTATGAGGAATATTCATTTTGGTAAGTTGTAGGCTACTGTCTCTTTCAACATTGTTCATTCGTGTTTTTATCTAGCTAGTAGAGATTATCGGTTCACGTGCCGCTAGGGATCTGTCACGTCACATTTAGCCTACAAGCGCCCAAGCGGTATTTAGCCTATTGCTTGAATTTCGTAATAAAATTGACAGAATTTGAGAGCTGAGATTTTTTTATATCATAAGTAACCTGCTCTGTCTTGTCTGTCGGTCTCTGTCCTCTTTGTTTTTCCTGTGCGTGAGAAAATGGATGTGTGGCGTAAGACGAGAGCGTGTGAGAAGAGTAAATTGCGCCTCACGGTGAATGTGTGAGAGTTGGCAGCCCTGCTGAGCGAAGATGTTGTCAAAAACCTTTCACTATTGTACGTTAATGTTAAATAGAGAAAAACATTTTACATTAAAGTAACTTGTACAGTAGGCTACTTGTTGGACCTCGTTATTGAAACACAAAATAACCAATAAAATCTCAAGCACCAAAAGCAGCCCATGCTAATCATCCAAGTTCTCTTTATCTGGAAAGTATGCACTTTTCATTTATTCATACACGGTTGCAAAAACATTTAGGCCTAGTTAAAAAATTTAAGTGCCATAAATGCTTTTTCTTTCTTTTTTTTTCTTTTTTTTTTTTTGCTGTAATTTCAAAGTAGTTATTGTGTTTTTAAATTTTTATGCCATCTATATATCTTCCTGACAAAGAAAAAAAAAAACTTTTGTTTATCGCTTTGAATAGAGGTTGATGATACAGTAATATCCATTGGTGTAGCTACAGTATATATAGAAAATGGGTAAAATTCAACAATTTGAACATGGAGCCACATTATAGGATTGTACCATATAGGGCCTTTAAAATGAAGATTACAAAAGAAAAGTTTATTAAGAATGAGAATATAGAAGGATATTAAGATGACTTTATATTACTTTTAGAGTTACAGGCACACAAACTTTGGAAAAATACTATTTATGACACTAAGTAATGTTCAATTGTGTTGATAGAAAAAAAAACCAAGATACATTTCTAGTTTCAACATTATTTGTTCTTCAGAAAATGTGCGACCATTGAAAATGTGTACTAATTTAATTATGGATCCACATTAACATCCCTATGTATTGGGACTTAAAATTAACCATATTCAGTATAACCATATATCATAACCATAGTCTTAAAAATTAAGAAACCAAACGAAAATTATTTAAGAATTAGAATCTAAAAGGATATTAAGATATTTTTAATATATGAGTTGCAGGCAAACTTTGGGCAAAAAACAAAAGTAGTGCTTTTTCCCATTTTTAAAATGTCACCATTGGCATAGCTATAATAAAACGAAGATGGCTAAAGTCAACTGATTTAGCTAAATAGACCTAACAATCTCTGTGTAAAAGTGATCCCCGGAAGGCAACCAGGAGGCATCCAGAAAAGATGCCCGAGCCACCTCAGCTGGCCCCTCTCGATGTGGAGGAGCAACGGCTCTACTCTGAGCTCCTCCCGAGTGACCGAGCTTCTCACCCTATCTCTAAGGGATCGCCCAGCCACCCTGCGGAGAAAGCTAATTTCGGGCGCCTGTATCCGGGATCTTGTCCTTTCGGTCATGACCCACAGCTCATGACCATAGGTGAGAGTAGGAACGTAGATTGACCGGTAGATCGAGAGCTTCGCCTTGCGGCTCAGCTCTTTCTTCACCACAACAGACCGGTACATCGACTGCATTACTGCAGAAGCTGCAACGATCCGTCTGTCAATCTACCGTTCCATCCTTCCCTCACTCGTGAACAAGACCCCAAGATACTTGAACTGAGAACCATGGCCTCGGATTTGGAGGTGCTGATTCTCATCCCAGCCGCTTCACACTCGGCTGCAAACCGTCCCAGTGCATGCTGAAGGTCCTGGTCTGATTGGGCTAGCATGACAACATCATCTGCAAAGAGCAGAGATGAGATCATGTGGTCCCCAAACCTGACACCCTCCGGCCCCTGGCTGCGCCTAGAAATTCTGTCCATAAAAATTATGAACAGAACCGGCAACAAAGGGCAGCCCTGCTGGAGTCCAACATGCACCGGGAACAAGCACATGTGGATTGGTTGGGTAAACTCCCATGAACCCTCCAGCACCCTGGAGAGGGTATAGAGCTGGTCCAGTGTTCCTCGACCGGGACGAAAACCGCACTGTTCCTCCTCGATCGGAGGTTCTACTATAGGCCATGTTCTCCTCTCCAGTACCCTGGCATAGACTTTCCCGGGGAGGCTGAGAAGTGTGATCCCCCTTATAGTTGGAGCACACCCTCCGGTCCCCCTTCTTAAAAAGAGGGACCACCACCCCGGTCTGCCAGTCCAAAGGCACTGTCCCCGACCGCCGCGCGATGTTGCAGTTGCAGCCCCACAACATCCAGAGACTTTAGGTACTCAGGGCGGATCTCATCCACCCCCAGTGCCTTGCCACCGAGGAGTTTCTTGACTACTTCGGTGACTTCAGCCCGGGTGATGGACGAGTCCACCTCCGAGCCCTCAGCCTCTGCTTCCTCAATGGAAGACGGGACGGTGGGATTGAAGTATTCCTCGAAGTATTCCTTCCACCGTCCGACGACATCCCCAGTCGAGGTCAACAGCTGCCCACCTCCACTGAAAACAGCATTGGTAGGGCACTGCTTCCCCCTCCTGAGGCGCCGGACGGTTTGCCAGAATCTCTTTGAGGCCGACCGGTAGTCCTTCTCTATGGCCTCACCGAACTCCTCCCAGGCCCGATTTTTTGCCTCCACAACCACCCGGGCTGCAGTCCGCTTGGCCTGTCAGTACCCGTCAGCTGCCTCAGGAGTCCCACAAGCCAGCCAGGCCCGATAGGACTCCTTCTTCAGCTTTACGGCGTCCCTTACTTCCACCGGGTTCGGGGATTGCCGCCTCGACAGGTACCGGAGACCTTACGGCCACATCTCCGAGTGGCCGCGTCGACGAGGGAGACTGGAGATATGGAGTCCGAGTGGACCATGTTCTCCGCCTACATTGCCGACGCGGCCACTCGGAGATGTGGCCATAAGGTCTCCGGTGCCTGACGAGGCGGCAATCCCCGAACCCGGTGGAAGTAAGGGATGCCGTAGGTGGAAGTTAAAGATCTCTTTGACAGGGGATTCGGCCAAACGTTTCTGGGGATTCTGCCGGATTCGGCCAAACGACAGGGGATTCTGCCGGAGGTGGAAGTTAAAGATCTCTTTGACGGGATTCGGCCAAACGTTCCCAACAGACCCTCACAGTACGTTTGGGTCTGCCGAGTCTGTCCAGCTTCCTCCCCCGCCATCGGATCCAACTCACCACCAGGTGGTGATCAGTTGACAGCTCCGCCCCTCTCTTCACCCGAGTGTCCAAGACATACGGCCGGAGGTCAGATGAAACGACCACAAAGTCGATCATTGAACTCCGGCCTGGGGTGTCCTGGTGCCATGTGCACTGATTGACACCCTTATGCTTGAACATGGTGTTCGTTATGGACAAGCTGTAACTAGCACAGAAGTCCAATAACAGAACACCACTCGGGTTCAGATCAGGGGGGCCATTCCTCCCAATCACGCCCCTCCAGGTGTCACTGTCGCTGCCCACGTGGGCGTTGAAGTCCCCCAGTAGAACGACGGAGTGCATTTTTCCACGAAATGCACCAAATGTGTTTGTCTGAGAACCTTTTATACATCTTTTGTACACATTTTAACAGCAGATGCTAAAATGATATGCACTGTGTGGTACAGTACAAATATTTTGAGTGTCCCTTATTTTCCAGAACCACAATTGTCCCTTATTTTCCTTTCCATAAGTTGGCAACCCTAAATAAATTCAAAACAACATTTCCAAAACTGGTGACGTACAACACAGAAGCGCTGCGCTGTTACACTACCTGAATTCACTCAGGCCCACACAGAAGAAAATGAATAGTTTAATAAAGTCGTTATTTTTATTATTTTTTGCGCACAAAAAGTATTCTCGTCGCTTGATAAACTTATGGTTGAGCCACTGTAGTCACTTGGACTATTTTAACGATGTCTTTACTAACTTTTCTGGGCCGGCAAGTTTCGATCCCATAGAAGCCTATGGAGGAGTGATCCAGCTTTCAGATTTCATCAAAAATATCTTAATTTGTGTTCCAAAGATGAACAAAAGTCTTAAGAGGTTGGAACAACATAACAGTGTTACTGACAGAATTTTCATTTTTGGGTGAACTAACCCTTTAAGCCTAGTAGTGAATGTTTAATGAGCAGTAGGATAATCTCTATCTCTTTTCTCCCAGTGTGAGTATCTGTTGGAACCAAAACAACATTCTTCTGCAAAATGCATGCAATTTTGGTTTTAACCGCTAGAGGGACAATGGTGTAATATTAATCATTTAATTCTAATAATTTAATAATAACTTTTATAAATAAAGTTGTAAGCTATTGGCTCTCTAAGACCTCAGTTAGGCTACACCTGGTAGGCCTAATAAGATCCAAATGAGGTGATAAAAAGTGGAGAGCTAAATAGCCTACAATAATAAACCTCAAGACGTTTTGTGATCTTATGTCAAGTTCATGCTCTCCAAACATAACCTAGTGTTCACATATCTACTATAATAAATGAAATACTTGAAGTGAACATATGGCGTGATTTGTGAAAACAAATTAATTTGAAATAGAGGGCTACTTTTGACTGTCTTTAATAGAAAGATGAGCGTTTTGCCATTATAATTCTGTCATTAGTTATGGCATTAACAGGGGCTACAGTGAAGACGATAACCTGTCAATCTCTGACGCCCGGCAACACTTTGATTTAGCGATGATTTAGTTACAAAACCAGAGACGCTCACCCGAATCCGACTCATACCAGGTCAACCGTCAAAGGAGACGCATTTGAGACTCATGTTACAGGTGTACACAGTGATACTTCTCGGCTGAGCGAGGCGGATCTCAGTAAATGCTCTCACTTCTACCTGCGTTTGTTGTCAATGTGACGTCCATTGTTTTAGTAAACTGCTGCCCTCTACTGTAAGAAACCCATAACTGCAGTGTTAGTTCAGTACTTACAGGGGCACTTCACTTATTCCTTCAGAAACTAAATGGAGCAAAACACTATCCAAAATCAGTCTTATTTCATAGCAAATATTAAAATTGTAATCAGACATTTGAAATAATATAAATAATTATTTGAAAAACATTGTTTATTTTTTTAGTATTGGATCTTTTGTGACACTTCAGTCTATACGATTAATTTTGAAGACATGATGGGAACTCACTGAAATGGCATTAACAAGGTGTCATTATGTTAGTGACTGACCTGACCCAAACACAACATTACAACATGACAGAAAATCTAAAACCTTACACATAAACAACAATAAATGTGACTAATAACATTAATCACAGCTCACAAATTCAGATATTATATGAAATAGTTTAAGAGAAACATTAATGCTTGTAAACAACAAAAAATCCCCAGGGAATATATATAGCATAGCACTGATGTATGAAACTGTCAGCACTGCAGTCGTGACTTTTCATTTATCTGCAGTCTCAATGACAGGTCATTTCATAAATATGTCATCTCAGGTTTCTTATTTCTCCTATGGGATTCACTCTTTGTGAAGATGGACAATATGAATTTTGCAGACTCTTTAGGTTTGAAAGTGGCCGGTACAATGAGATACTCTCCTGGTTCAAGCTTGAAGAATCTCATCACATCTCTTGCATTGATGAAGTTCTCACTACCTTCAATGGGGCGTTTGCGGTAGATGAACTTGTCCGGGAGCTTCACATCTTTCATCTAAAGGAGAATTAAATATAAACTTGTATTCAAGCAACCAGTTTATTTAGTAAATATCATGTAATTTATGCATTTTCAAAGCAAAGTTTAACACTTTTGAGCTTGAATTATATTTTGTAGGCTACTTGCCTCTGGTGGAATCTGTTGAAGTAGAAAATAGAATAGCACACCATTAATAAGTGGAAACCAAAATTACTGTATTTTCTGTGACTCCAATAGAGTTATTTGTTAATACTGACCGCAAAAACATCGAAGCCGATGGCGTAGTTAGAAACTTCACTTCTGTTTCTCTTCCCGTGGTTCTGCATGAGGGACACCAGTATGTTTTCAGGACACTGACCACTACATTCCTTATCAAGCTCCTCAATCCTCATCCGAAACTGAGGGTTCTTCCAGAAAGAGTCTACAAGACATCCATTGAATTAGACCTTTGAGGTACATGCAGTAGGTACACATAAACACACACACACACACACACACACACACACACCATATGGCCAATATTATGCATAGACACCCAAAAAGCATGTTGCATGCTATATTTAATATTTCTATTCATGCATGCTAGTATGTAATTGTATGAAATGCTCACATGCCACTGTCTCTCATTATATATTTATGAGCTACCTTTATTATTGAGGCAGCCACCGGCTGTAGTCCCATCAACCCAGCTGTCTTTGTAACATGTGGAAGTCCATTTGCATTCAGAGGAACTGTCCAGAAAATCAGGACTGAGGCAGCAAATATCAATGTCTTCGAAGTTTTTGGTGAAGTCCTCCATTGACATCCTGCAGTAAAATATGAGTTACTGAAAACATTTGATTCATTAATGCTAGATCTGAAACTGAAATCATATCTGAAACTACAGTTAATGCTCACCAGAACTCCCCGTC